>NW_027225051.1:360000-392500 GCF_041296235.1 Equus asinus
CCCGGCAGGCAGGATGCCTCCGGGGAAATGGCCAAGTCGACCGCGCGACCCACAACCCGCCCGACTGGGGGCGAGAAGGAGCATGGAGGAGGACTCCGTCCCCTAGTCGGCAGACGGCCCCGGGACAGGGACGTTCGCCAAAACCTCCCCAAGGCCGCTTTCCGTGACCGAGTCGGCCTCCCCGCCTGTACTCGTCCCGGCCCGAGAAACGAGACGCGGGGTGGATCGGGACCAGGCCACGCACCAGGCCGGCCGGCGCGGCATCCTCCCTCCCCCGACCTGACCTGACCTGGACGAACGCCTCCCCATCGCCCGCCCCCGCGAGGCTGATCCGTCCGGCCGGTGAGGAGGCCGCTTGTCGGGCGCCACCTGCTTCCCGGCATCCTCTTATATAGTGTTCGAGGAGGTCGACCAGGTGGCCCGGCCTGGATTGGGGGGGGGGGCGCGGGGTGCGGTGTCCCGGGCGGCGGGGGACGGGGGGGGGTAGGAGTGGAGAGGGAAAGGTGGGCGTGGAGAATGCCGGGGTCGGGGGTCGGCGCGGGGCGGGGCGGGAGTTGGGGATAGGGGAGGGGCGGGAGGCCGTCTGGACATGGAGGGTCGGAAGAGCGGTGGTGACAATGATTTTCATTATCATTTAGAAAGAAGAACGTGGACTTCTTTAGAGGAGTCCTTTGAATAGCTTCTCCATTTAGTTAACATACATCCAAATGGAGGTCGGGAAACTTGGGTCCTGTTAACATATGGATGGAAGTGGAAAGAACTATCGCGATGACCGTCCTTGTGTTTCTTTTATTTTTTCTTTCTTCCTGCTCCCCAAAGCCGCCCCCCCCACCCCCGCCCCGCCCCGCCCCGCCCCGCCCCGTCCCGTCCCGTCCCGTCCATAGTTGTAGGTTCCAGTGGTAGGTCTTTCGCGTTTCTGCTATGTGGGACGCCGCCTCGGCGTGGCTTGAAGGGCGATGCTGGGTCTGGGGCTGCGCCCAGGATCCGAACCGGTGAAAACCTGGGCCGTCGAAGCCGGGGGCCGGGGTGGGGGGCGCTACTTGACCGTTCGTCCACGGGCTCGGCCCCCGGCCCCTTGTTTTCTAGGGAGAGAGACAGAGAGACCCGATCCATTTTCCCTTGGCCTCTAAAGCGTGCGTGTGGTCGAAAGGCGACAGAGAGAGGGGTTCTGGTCCAGAAAGCCCCGACTGCGCCGCCGCGGGGATCGGTCGGTTCCGCCCGAACCGTCCGAGTCGGAAAGGAACGGACAGCTTTCCTCCTTTGGGCCCCTGACTTGGGACCGACAGGGGAAGAGGAACAGGCCTCTCTCCCTCACACCCTGGCCCCTTCCTCCAGGACGCCCTCCTTCTAGTCAGCCCGCCTCTGGCTTTTCCACACGCCGACGACCGCTCGTCGGCATGGACCCACCTTCCTTGGGGGACACCACCACACGACTCTCCCACTCGTCTGCCTGCCTTTCGTTGGCGTCGCTGCCAAAGGCGAGGGGTAGGGGTGGCGGTGGCAGGGACGGCAGGGGCCCAGCGGCTCTCTGGCGGGTGAGGAAGTCTTGCTGGTTCTCCTAGGTCGGTGATCTTTCTCGATCTCCACACACATTCTTCGTTTGGGGAGCCAAGAGACGCCCTCTGAGGAATCCCTATGGCCAGGGTCGATCACTTACTCGCTCACTGCCTCGGCCTCGGCCTCGGCCTCTGTCAGTCTTGTCTCTCTCCCTCCCTCCCTCCCTCCCTCCCTCCCTCCCTCGTCGGTCTCTGTGTGTGGACGTCTAGGTGGAGGCGAGGCAGGGAGGCCACCCACCCACCTACCTCGTGGTTTACCACACGCTCTACACGGAGGTAGAATTCCCATCCCACCAAATCCATCCTTTCCACGGGGCACAAGCCAGTGGCCTTCGGGAGTCTCTCTCCCCAAGGTGGCGCATCCGTCATGGCTATCTATTTCCAGAAGGTTTCCGTTTCCATCCCCTCCCCCCGAAAGAAAAAACGGCCCCACTCCCGGATCTGCCCCACCACGATCACCACCACCGCTGCCGCCGCCGCCGCCGCCGCCATCTGCTGTCGCCCTCTAGGGTTGGACCGTTCTAGCTCTCTCCTCTGTGTGGAATCGCAACGTAGGTCGCCTTGGATGTCTGGCACCTCTCACTAAGCAGAAGGTTTTGGAGGCTCAGGCTGGGCCACGCTTTGGCCCGGGTCAGTGTTCCGTTCCTCCGGACGGCTTCCTCGTTTTCCACGAGAAGGAGCCGTGAAGACGGAAAGGAAGGGCGGATGGATGGCTTTTCCCGTGCTACCGAGTCCCTCTCCCCTTTTCCCCAAAGCGTGAGGGGCGGTCGAGAGGATCGTCTCTGATGACAAAAGTCAGAGGCACCCCGGGTCAGACACCGTGCGAGGCGTTGGTGTGTTCTCGAGAGGAGAACACGTCCCCGTCAGCGTTTCCTGTCGTTCTCGTTCCGAAAGGATTCACGCGCCACCCCGTCTCCCTCAAGGTCTTAGGGCTGTCGTGCTCCGCAGCCGTCACGTGTCGTGGATCCTGGGCACCACCACGCCACCCCGCCCCCCCCCCCGCCATAGCTGTCGATCGCTATGTGGCACGCCTACGTTTGCCCAAAAGAGCAGTCCGATGGACAGCGTGGTGCTTTTCCCAGCAGGCAGGCAGGTGAGAGTCACCCCTCTAGAAGGTTTCCAAGCCCCGTTCCATTCTCAGAGGCAGCTCCTTTGGCCATCAAGGAGGCAGGCGATGGGGGTGGGGGTGGGGATGGGGATGGGGCAGGGGCCTCTGTCCCTCTGTCGCGGTAGAAATGATTGGGAAAGCAGGGACGATGGGCGTAGGTCGACCATCCTGGGCGGTGGTGCTTTGGGAGCTTTTTCTAGAAGAAGGAGCGAACGGCGTTCCCTGGGAAGGGAGGAAACCAGAGGAGGTCCCCCTCAGACCGACCTGGCACGAGAAGGACACACACTCTCTCTCTCTCTCTCTCTCTCTCTCTCTCTCCCTTTTCTTCCTGACTTGAAATCAGGAGACAAAACTCCCCTGCCAAAGGGGCCCTCCCAAAACGGGGAGTGAGGAAGACCTCCTTCTCTTCACGGCTGAAGTTCTCCCTGCCTTTCCTGGACGGGAAGGATAGCACCTACGCCCGCTGCCGTCGGTGACTTTTAGTCCCCCTGGAGAGGAAGAAATTCTTTCCCGTGGCCGAACCCTGGCGGTTCGTTCGTGCTGCAGAGGACGTGACCCTCTCTGACACACCCAGGAACCTCCTCGCTCCGGGTCGAGGAGAGGGAGTTCTGTTCTGTGGTTTAGAATGGTGCTTAAAAAGGGATGTCGCTTACAAAGGGTCCTCGTCCCCCTTCCTAAACCTAAACGGACGGCTCGGCTCGGAGGCGTGAGATACGTTTCGCATCCTCCTCGTCGTCTTCACTCAAAGTTTTATTGGAGTTTGGAAGATTTTATTTTTTGTCTTTCCTTTTTCTCCCCAAAGCCCCCCGGTACGTAGTTGTGTGTTCTTCGCGGTGGGTCCTTCTAGCGGTGGTATGTGGGACGCCGCCTCAGCGTGGTTTGATGAGCAGTGCCGTGTCCGCGCCCGGGATCCGAACGAACCGATGAAACACTGGGCTGCCTGCAGCGGAGCGCGCGAACTTAACCACTCGGCCACGGGGCCAGCCCCTTACTGGATTTTCAAAACAACTCCGGGGGCCGGCCCGGTGGCGCGGCGGTGAAGTTCGCACGTTCTGCTCCGCCGGCCCCGGGTTCGCCGGTCCGGATCCCGGGCGCAGGACCCGGCACCGCTTGGCGAGCCACGCTGTGGCAGGCGTCCCACCTGGAAAGTAGAGGGGGATGGGCACGGATGTCAGCTCAGGGCCAGTCTTCCTCGGCCGACAGAGGAGGATTGGTGGCAGATGTTCGCTCAGGGCTCATCTTCCTCAAAAATAAAATAATAAATCGATTCGATAAAATGTCAAATAACACAACCGCGGGATCACGCTTAGAGTCACCCTTGGCCCGATGATGCCACTCCCCACCCCCCCACCCCCCTGCCCCCCACCATTTGGAGGTGCCGTCAGTGGGATTCGTTCCTGTTTGTCCATCTTTCTTCCTCTTTTTTTTTTTTTTTTTTAAAGACTGGCACCCGAGCTCATTGCCAATCTTTTCTTTTCTTTTTATTCCTCCTCCTTCTTCTTCTTCTCCCCAGAGCACCCCAGTACCTAGTTCTATATTCTCTTTGAGGGTCCCTCTGGTTCTGCCGTGTGGGACGCCACCTCAGCGTGGTTTGATGAGCGGTGCCGTGTCCGAGCCCAGGATCCGAACCTTCCAAGCCCCGGGCCGCTGAAGCGGAGCGTGCAAACTCAACCGCTCGGCCACGGGGTCAGCCCCTTCCTTCCTTCCTTCCTTCCTTCCTTCCTTCCTTCCTTCCTTCCTTCCTTCCTTCCTAAGGAGGAGGAGGCAGGCACTGTGTGAAGTCGCCAGTGAGTCTGTGGAAAGAGACGGAGGATTTCCCATGGGAAGCCGGGGTGGGGGACACGGACCGATGTCGTGCGAACTTGAAGGTGAAAGATCAAAAAACCCACACACGCCTAGAGCGGCGGGTTGCCCGTTAGGAGTTTGCTTGCCGGGCCCATAACGCAGGGCTCATCGATGAGCCAAACCGTCCGTGATCCTCAAGCAGTCTAGTAGGGTTAGAGAAAGGAGGGGGGCACTCTTTCTGCCCCAGATGAGGCGAGTTTCTCAGACAGCCACCCTGCCCCAACATCTTCCCTCCCTGCCTCCCGGCCCTTGGTGGACTGCGGCCTAAGGGTGGGGGAATTGAAGAAAGCCGTTCAATGGAAAAAAGCCCGAGGCCATGGGAGAGAGCTTCCTGCACTTGAATGAAGCCCTGACGCCAGGCCCATCGGAATGAATGGGCCTGACCTCCCCTCCCCCCTCCCCCCTCCCCCCTCCCAGGCTGGCGACTCGGCAGTGGAAGGCTAGGGGTTTCTTCCGAAATGGTGAACCGGCCCCCTTGTCCACAGGAAAACCACACACGGGTACAGCCTAGGCCGGATCTCAGGGTACAGCCTAGGCCGGATCTCAGGCCAAGTCGTCAGGGTGGCAAGATGATGGCGGATGAGAGGAAACTTGTTCTGGGACCGCACCGCCCCCCCCCCCATCGCCTCTCTGGCTGAGAAGAGGGCTGGGGAGCGGTGAGGGTCAGGGGGAGAGTGGGGGCGGGGCCGGGACAGGGACCACCGGGCAGTAGGACGGGAGTAGCCCTGAGGCCTGCCTGCCTGCTTCCTTCCCTGCCGGCGCAGGGCTGAGAGAGGCACGGGGCACGCTGGCTCCTGCCCCTTCACTCATTCGGGAAGCCTCCTGTTGTTGCTCCTGAGGTGCCGGCTGCGGTGACAGACAGAGCAAAACTCCTCTCTCTGTCTATTTCTTCAAAGGCCCGAGTCTGAGCTACGACAGATTCCCCTGTGGCTCAACCCGCAACCTCCCATCCTGCCAGACCAGACCCCTTGTCTAAAAACCTCCACTGGAGGAGCTCTTCCACCTGACTCGGAAAGGAAACACCAGCCCCGCCTCAGCCTCACACCCACCACCACCACCACCACCCGCCCCCCCCCCGCCCCACTCTCCTCCGGACCCAGATACCTAACAGAGGGAACAAAAATCCAAAAATCCTGCTGCTCTCCTTCTACCACCTCCACTTCAGAAGAGTCAGTCTCCCCCGAACACCTCAGACTCTGTGACTTCCCGCGGCCTCCCTTTCCCCGTCCCCATTCTCTCCCCGGACGGGCCCCATCTTACACTTGAACGACAGCTCCACCGCTCGGGGCAGCTGGACACGATGTCCCAAAGTGGCCCGGACGGTAGCCTGGTCGATTCCAAAGGACCCACGCACGCAGTCGGCCATAAACGTGGTGTGGAGATCGTGGACGTTTGCGGGCCTCTGATGAAATCGCTGCTCCGGGGACCCCGGCGTCTAGGACCCGTCTTCTCCGTGTTCTTCACACCGTTGCTCCTGGGCCGGTTATTCTCTTCCCTCTCACTGACCTTAACGTTTTGTCTCTGCCATTGAATTTTGACTGTGCGAATGTGACTTGCCGCTGTAGGGCTGCGTGGATCTCTCAGGCATCCTGCTGTGCCGTGCGGGGGGGGGGGGGAATCCTTGGTGGGTGGGTCGATAGACGTCCCTTTGGTTGTGCCCTGGAGGGGAGAGACAGAGGGGACGACTCAATCCACCACGAACGCTGATGTCGCTCCGATAAACCTGTAGCGGTGATTCTAGTTTATGGCCCGTGTCCTGAAAATAACTTCCCGAAGGGCCAGCCCGGCGGCACAGCGGTTAAGTTCGCACGTTCCGTTTTGTCAGCCAGGGGTTCGCAGGTTCGGATCCAGGGTGCGGACGTGGCGCCGCTTGGCGAGCCACGCTGTGGTCAGCGTCCCGCCTATCAAGGGGAGGGGGATGGGCACGGATGTTAGCTCGGGACCACTCTCCCGGGGCAAAAAGAGGAGAATTGGCAGCAGGTGTCAGCTCGGGGCTCGTCTTCCTCGAAAAATAAATTAATTAAATTAATAAAAACAACTTCCCAAACCTCTCTGATAACTTGAAGCTTTGAAGTTTTGCGAGGTGAAATCAGGTGATAAAAAAGTCCACGGACAGGGGCGGCCCCGTGGCCGAGTGGTTAAGTTCACAAGCTCCCCTTCGGCGGCCCAGGGTTTTGCCGGTTCAGATCCCGGGCACGGCACGGACACGGCACCGCTCGTCGGGCCGTGTGGAGGCGGCGTCCCACATGCCACAACTGGAAGGGCCCTCAACTAAGATAGACAACTATGTCATGGGGGGGATTGGGGGAGAAAAATCGGGAGGGGGGAAAAAAAAAACAAAAACGGAAGATTGGCAACAGGCGTTAGCTCTGTGAGGGCCGATCTTCCTCACCCAAAAACTAAAGTGAGATGAAATCAAATAAAGCGAAGGAAAAGATAAACCTATGAAATCCCATGTTTCTAAAAGTGGCCAAGTGTTTAGACATTGGCCAAGCGACGGAATGCTCATGGGAAGGACAGTTCCTAATTGCTGGCTTCTTAGTTTTCACCAAAATTAAGGTTCGTGAGGGTTAAAAAATCTACTTAACAAATGCGATGAAAGCCACTAGGCCGGCCCGGTGGCGCGCTGGTTAAGTGTGCCTGTTCCGCTTCGCCGGCCCGGGGTTCGCCAGTTCGGATCCCGGGGGTGGACGTGGCACCGCTGGGCGAGCCACGTGGTGGTAGGCGTCCCACATATGAAATAGAGGAAGATGGGCACGGAGGTGAGCTCAGGGCCAGCCTTCCTCGGCAAAAAGAGGAGGATTGGCAGCAGTTAGCTCAGGGCTCATCGTCCTCAAAACAAAACAAAACAAAACAAAAAGCCACTAAAAGTGAATATGGGAAACATCTTTGTGTTCAAGGAAAGTGAGATGGCTGCCTTCAGGCAAGAGGGCCTAAAAAGTAAAGATCGTTTTGTCTGTGAAAAGGTGATCAAAGTTTCACGGGGAAAATAATCTGAGAAAAAGGCCTGTTCGTGGTCAAGTGGCCTAAAATTGGAACGAGTGGACAGATAGAAATGGCGAGCGATAGGATCTATGGGAGTCTATGAGGAAGCCATTGGGTGTCGGCCTAATTCGGCCTGACAGTGTTTTTCGAAAAGGGCCTGACGTGGCCGTCGAGCACGCATCGCATCGTAGATCCGCTTTACACATTTCCTACGGCAAGAACCAATGCCCTTAAGGGAAAGGAGCAGCTTCCCCGTGCTCGGGCCTTTCCTTAAGGAGAGGCATCTTTCCTTAGGCTAGGAGCGGATGGTTGCGCTCACCTTTGACCATCCGGCTCCCCTGTGACCACCCAGGCCCAGACAACAGACCTGCCACCCAGCAGTGTCTGTCGATCGCTGTGCCGACAGAGCAGTCTCGCGACTATCATCCAAGGGACCTTTCGATCCTATGTGAAACGTCCTCTCTGGGGGTCTAGAAGCACTCTGTACACCCCACTTCCCGGGCACCCTCTCTTCCTTCGGGAAGAAAGGCCCCGGGCCACAGTCCTCACATTTTAGCTCAGAATAAACGCACCCCGATTTTCACGGATAGATTGGTTCCGGATTATTTCCGTCGACAGAATGGAATCAAGTCAATGAGTTTCAAGATCGGAGGGAAGCTGATGCAAAATCAGAATTTGTTTTTCTCACTCCCGAAAGGATACTTTTCTCTAACTTCTAGTCTCCTCCTGATAAAGACATTGGAAAATGTTTCTCTTGACCTCTGAGGGAATCGACACCAAAGACAGAGATCCTCCATTTTGTCAGAATGATTTCCTAGGCCTCCAATGGAGGAGGCCTCCCTCGGACGGGAGCTCAGCTTTTGTTTTGCAACAGTTTTCCTCTCTCTGCTTGCCTTTAACATCTCCTTTCCCGTTCTTCTTTTTTGGAAGGGAAATACGTGCACCGCTGGGGAAAAAAAAAAAAAAAGAATTTTCTAAATGACCAAAGAAGATCTACGACTGTTGTTATTTTGGTTTCACGGAGCAGTTCCACGTCCACATTTACTCCATTTTAAACACCCACACACACTCACAGCACGGCGCTGTGAGGATGTCCCGGGGAACTCGATTTGTGGAGGGAATGGCTGTGAGGTCTCTGCCCCCCAACCCCCACCATTTGGGTGCTTCTGCTTGTTGATGAGGACGGGAAGCCCTGCTGAAATCCATATTCTTATCACCACACGTGCATCTGCACCCATGCTCCCCCCCGTGTGTCGTCTTTGGGCTTTGCTGTGGCCCCGTGCGGAGGGAGACCTGTTTTGTGTTGTAAACTTTTCCGCGGCCAAGCGGCTCGGTCCTTTCCTCTACGACTTGTGGGCTCTGTCTGTCCGTCTGCCTTAGAGAGACCCTCTGGGCCGGAAGTGACAGGCTGCACACAATTCCTGACAGACTGCGGACAATTCCTCCGTCGTCACGGTCCTTCTCTGATGACGTGCATGGTTTCGGTTTGACAGCGACCCCCACCCCCCACCCCGCCGTGATTTTCTAAGTCCTCCCGGGAGCCCGGGAAGTGCTCGGGCCGCTCCGGGAAGCGGGGGCCGGCAGCCCCGGCCTGCCCCGTGGCATCTCCGGGGACTTTTCCACCTCTGTCCGCGTCAGCCAGCCGGCAGCCCCGCGCCCGGCCCGGCCCAGAAGTCACGTGGGGAGTCTGTCCCCTTCCTGGCAAGCCCACCCACCCCACCCCCCTCCCCGCCGATTTTCCAACACCTCCTTCTGCGCCCAGGGTTGCCCTGTGCTGCCTGGGAGCTCCGAGGTGGACACCCTGGGGCCTCACGTGGTGACCTCCCGGCCGCCCCAAGCGGGCCCAGAGAGAAAGAGAGAGAGAGAGAGACAGAGAGAGACAGAGACAGAGACAGAGACAGAGAGAGACAGAGACAGAGACAGAGACAGAGACAGAGACAGAGAGAGACCTGACCCGGCGGTGGGCTCAGGCTGTGCACTCTCGCTGGCTGGTGACCCGGTTCCCTCCCGCTGACCCCTCCGCGCCGGTCGTTGGGCGCCATCTGGCGGCCGCTTTTACAGAGTGGCCCTCCTCCGGAGCCCCGGCGACATGAGCAAGGGATGGGACTCGCAGGACGTCTGTGTGGTTTCCAGTGTGGGGCTGTGTGGAACAGAGCTGCTAAGAACATTCATGCCCCGGATTCTGTGTGAATGAACAGGAACGTGGCCGCAGCCCCCACCCCGCCCCCCGCCCCAGCCCCCGGGAGTGGTGGGAGTGGTGCCCTCCAGACCACCCTCGGGTTGGATGCCTCCCTCCCTGGAAGGACTCACGGGACTCCACAAAAGCTGACTTCCTGGAGGTCCAGCGGAGACCCCCAAGGCCCAAGGCCCCCCCCCCCCCCACCCACCCACCACAGATCACTGTGGAAGCCTTAACGACCCAAGGCTCCAGCTACATACAGACGCTCTTAGGAGGCAAGATACACCAAAGGCTTATGTAGGTTGCCACTTTCGGTGGTGGTTTCCGCGGCGTGTCAGTTTTGGAACCCGCCACGCCCTTTTTCACAGAGGCCATACCGTTTCCCTTCACCACCAGTGAGGCGTGAGTGACTGACTTGGCTTCTCCGCGACCTGACTAGCAGTTTGATCCTGTTCCGGTATTTGGAAGAAGGCAGTCTCACCCATGTGTCCCCACAATGTCTCCCTCTAATTTTCTCACTTGCTTTTCCAGGGAACAGCTCACATCTTTTCATGCGCTTATCGGTCATCCATGCGTACCTCCTCCACCCCAGGTGAAAGTGCCTGCTCTGTCTATTGGTCTTCCATTCTTTTTGTATTTTTCAGTGTTGATTTCCCCCGGGTCTCCACTCCATTGTGGGTTTTGTTTTTTGTTTTTTGTTTTTTGTTTTTTTTTTTTGCTTAAAGATTGTCACCTGAGCTAGGCACTGTTGCGCTGCTTCCTCAGTTTCAGAGGGTACCTTTTTCAGGGTTGCTTTTTGACCGGGTCTCCTCGCCATTGTATTTTTTTATTTTTTTTTTTTTGCTTAAAGATTGCCACCTGAGCTAGCCTCTGTTGCCCATCTTCTTCGGTTTCAGAGGGTAGATTTCTCAGTGTTGCTTTTTCGCCAGCTCTCCACGCCCTTGCGTCTTTTTTTTTTCTGCTTGAAGGCTGCAACCTGAGCTAGCTTCTTTTGCCCATGTTCCTCAGTTTCAGAGGGTGGATTTCTCCGTGTTGCTTTTTCCCCAGGTCTCCACACCCTTGTGTGTTTCTTTGGCTTAACGATGGCCACCTGAGGTAGCCTCTGTTGCCCATCTTCGTCCGTTTCAGAGGGTGGATTTCTCAGTGTTGCCTTTTCGCCAGCTCCCCACGCCCTTGTGTGTTTCTTTTGCTTAAAGATTGTCACCTGAGCTAGGCACTGTTGCCCTGCTTCCTCAGTTTCAGAGGGTACCTTTTTCAGGGTTGCTTTTTCACCGGGTCTGCTCGCCATTGTATTTTTTTATCTTATTTTTTTTGCTTAAAGATTGCCACCTGAGCTAGCCTCTGTTGCGCTTCTTTCTCAGTTCTAGAGGGTAGATTTCTCCGTGTTGCTTTTTCCCCCGGTCTCCACGCACTTCCTTTTATTTTTCCTTAAAAATTGCCACCTGAGCTAGCCTCTGTTGCCCATCTTCGTCGGTTTCAGAGGGTAGATTTCTCACTGTTGCTTTTTTGCCAGGTCTGCACGCCCATGTGTTTTTTTTCTGCTTAAAGGTTGCAACCTGAGCTAGCTTCTTTTGCCCATGTTCGTCAGTTTCAGAGGGTGGATTTCTCCGTGTTGCTTTTTCCCCAGGTCTCCACACCCTTGTGTGTTTCTTTGGCTTAACGATTGCCACCTGAGGTAGCCTCTGTTGCCCATCTTCCTCAGTTTCAGAGGGTGGATTTCTGAATGTTGCTTTTTCCCCAGGTCTCCACGCCCTTGTGTGTTTCTTTTGCTTAAAGATTGCCACCTGAAGCCAGCCTCTCTTGCCCATCTTCCTCAGTTTCAGAGGGTAGATATTTCAGGGTTGCTTTTTCCCCAGGTCTCCACGCCTTTGGGTTTTGTTTTTGCTTAACGATTGCCACCTGAGCTAGCCTCTGTTGCCCATCTTCGTCCGTTTCAGAGGGTGGATTTCTCAGTGTTGCCTTTTCCCCAGGTCTCCACGCCCTTGTGTGTTTCTTTTGCTTAAAGATTGCCACCTGAGCTAGCCTCTCTTGCCCATGTTCCTCAGTTTCAGAGGGTAGATATTTCAGGGTTGCTTTGTCCCCAGGGCTCCACGCCTTTGTGCTTTGTTTTTGCTTAAGGATTGCCACCTGAGGTAGCCTCTCTTGCCCATCTTCCTCAGTTTCAGAGGGTGGATTTCTCCGTGTTGCTTTTTCCCCAGGTCTCCACGCCCTTGTGTGTTTCTTTTGCTTAAAGATTGCCACCTGAGCTAGCCTCTGTTGCCCATCTTCGTCCGTTTCAGAGGGTGGATTTCTCAGTGTTGCCTTTTCGCCAGCTCCCCACGCCCTTGTGTGTTTCTTTTGCTTAAAGATTGTCACCTGAGCTAGGCACTGTTGCCCTGCTTCCTCAGTTTCAGAGGGTACCTTTTTCAGGGTTGCTTTTTGACCGGGTCTCCTCGCCATTGTATTTTTTTATTTTATTTTTTTTGCTTAAAGATTGCCACCTGAGCTAGCCTCTGTTGCGCTTCTTTCTCAGTTCTAGAGGGTAGATTTCTCCGTGTTGCTTTTTCCCCAGGTCTCCACGCACTTCCTTTTATTTTTCCTTAAAAATTGCCACCTGAGCTAGCCTCTGTTGTCGATCTTCGTCGGTTTCAGAGGGTAGATTTCTCACTGTTGCTTTTTTGCCAGGTCTGCACGCCCTTGTGTTTTTTTTCTGCTTAAAGGTTGCAACCTGAGCTAGCTTCTTTTGCCCATGTTCCTCAGTTTCAGAGGGTGGATTTCTCCGTGTTGCTTTTTCCCCAGGCCTCCACGCCCTTGTGTGTTTCTTTTGCTTAACGATTGCCACCTGAGCTAGCCTCTGTTGCCCATCTCTGTCCGTTTCAGAGGGTGGATTTCTCAGTGTTGCCTTTTCCCCAGCTCCCCACGCCCTTGTGTGTTTCTTTTGCTTAAAGATTGCCACCTGAAGCCAGCCTCTCTTGCCCATCTTCCTCAGTTTCAGAGGGTAGATATTTCAGGGTTGCTTTTTCCCCAGGTCTCCACGCCTTTGGGTTTTGTTTTTGCTTAACGATTGCCACCTGAGCTAGCCTCTCTTGCCCATCTTCCTGAGTTTCAGAGGGTCGATATCTCCGTGTTGCTGTTTCCCCAGGTCTCCACGCCCTTGTGTGTTTCTTTTGCTTAACGTTTGCCACCTGAAGCCAGCCTCTCTTGCCCATCTTCCTCAGTTTCAGAGGGTAGATATTTCAGGGTTGCTTTTTCCCCAGGTCTCCACGCCTTTGTGTTTTGTTTTTGCTTAACGATTGCCACCTGAGCTAGCCTCTCTTGCCCATGTTCCTCAGTTTCAGAGGGTAGATATTTCAGGGTTGCTTTGTCCCCAGGGCTCCACGCCTTTGTGCTTTGTTTTTGCTTAAGGATTGCCACCTGAGGTAGCCTCTCTTGCCCATCTTCCTCAGTTTCAGAGGGTGGATTTCTCCGTGTTGCTTTTTCCCCAGGTCTCCACGCCCTTGTGTGTTTCTTTTGCTTAAAGATTGCCACCTGAGCTAGCCTCTGTTGCCCATCTTCGTCCGTTTCAGAGGGTGGATTTCTCAGTGTTGCCTTTTCGCCAGCTCCCCACGCCCTTGTGTGTTTCTTTTGCTTAAAGATTGTCACCTGAGCTAGGCACTGTTGCCCTGCTTCCTCAGTTTCAGAGGGTACCTTTTTCAGGGTTGCTTTTTAACCGGGTCTCCTCGCCATTGTATTTTTTTATTTTATTTTTTTTGCTTAAAGATTGCCACCTGAGCTAGCCTCTGTTGCGCGTCTTTCTCAGTTCTAGAGGGTAGATTTCTCCGTGTTGCTTTTTCCCCAGGTCTCCACGCACTTCCTTTTATTTTTCCTTAAAAATTGCCACCTGAGCTAGCCTCTGTTGTCCATCTTCGTCGGTTTCAGAGGGTAGATTTCTCACTGTTGCTTTTTTGCCAGGTCTGCACGCCCTTGTGTTTTTTTTCTGCTTAAAGGTTGCAACCTGAGCTAGCTTCTTTTGCCCATGTTCCTCAGTTTCAGAGGGTGGATTTCTCCGTGTTGCTTTTTCCCCAGGCCTCCACGCCCTTGTGTGTTTCTTTTGCTTAACGATTGCCACCTGAGCTAGCCTCTGTTGCCCATCTCTGTCCGTTTCAGAGGGTGGATTTCTCAGTGTTGCCTTTTCCCCAGCTCCCCACGCCCTTGTGTGTTTCTTTTGCTTAAAGATTGCCACCTGAAGCCAGCCTCTCTTGCCCATCTTCCTCAGTTTCAGAGGGTAGATATTTCAGGGTTGCTTTTTCCCCAGGTTTCCACGCCTTTGGGTTTTGTTTTTGCTTAACGATTGCCACCTGAGCTAGCCTCTCTTGCCCATCTTCCTGAGTTTCAGAGGGTCGATATCTCCGTGTTGCTGTTTCCCCAGGTCTCCACG
Source organism: Equus asinus (assembly GCF_041296235.1). NCBI lineage: Eukaryota > Metazoa > Chordata > Mammalia > Perissodactyla > Equidae > Equus > Equus asinus. Next base: position 374,070 of record NW_027225051.1, read on the forward strand.
CCCTTGTGTGTTTCTTTTGCTTAACGTTTGCCACCTGAAGCCAGCCTCTCTTGCCCATCTTCCTCAGTTTCAGAGGGTAGATATTTCAGGGTTGCTTTTTCCCCAGGTCTCCACGCCTTTGTGTTTTGTTTTTGCTTAAAGATTGCCACCTGAGCTAGCCTCTCTTGCCCATGTTCCTCAGTTTCAGAGGGTAGATATTTCAGGGTTGCTTTGTCCCCAGGGCTCCACGCCTTTGTGCTTTGTTTTTGCTTAAGGATTGCCACCTGAGGTAGCCTCTCTTGCCCATCTTCCTCAGTTTCAGAGGGTGGATTTCTCCGTGTTGCTTTTTCCCCAGGTCTCCACGCCCTTGTGTGTTTCTTTTGCTTAAAGATTGCCACCTGAGCTAGCCTCTGTTGCCCATCTTCGTCCGTTTCAGAGGGTGGATTTCTCAGTGTTGCCTTTTCGCCAGCTCCCCACGCCCTTGTGTGTTTCTTTTGCTTAAAGATTGTCACCTGAGCTAGGCACTGTTGCCCTGCTTCCTCAGTTTCAGAGGGTACCTTTTTCAGGGTTGCTTTTTGACCGGGTCTCCTCGCCATTGTATTTTTTTATCTTATTTTTTTTGCTTAAAGATTGCCACCTGAGCTAGCCTCTGTTGCCCATCTTCGTCCGTTTCAGAGGGTGGATTTCTCAGTGTTGCCTTTTCGCCAGCTCCCCACGCCCTTGTGTGTTTCTTTTGCTTAAAGATTGTCACCTGAGCTAGGCACTGTTGCCCTGCTTCCTCAGTTTCAGAGGGTACCTTTTTCAGGGTTGCTTTTTGACCGGGTCTCCTCGCCATTGTATTTTTTTATTTTATTTTTTTTGCTTAAAGATTGCCACCTGAGCTAGCCTCTGTTGCGCTTCTTTCTCAGTTCTAGAGGGTAGATTTCTCCGTGTTGCTTTTTCCCCAGGTCTCCACGCACTTCCTTTTATTTTTCCTTAAAAATTGCCACCTGAGCTAGCCTCTGTTGTCGATCTTCGTCGGTTTCAGAGGGTAGATTTCTCACTGTTGCTTTTTTGCCAGGTCTGCACGCCCTTGTGTTTTTTTTCTGCTTAAAGGTTGCAACCTGAGCTAGCTTCTTTTGCCCATGTTCCTCAGTTTCAGAGGGTGGATTTCTCCGTGTTGCTTTTTCCCCAGGCCTCCACGCCCTTGTGTGTTTCTTTTGCTTAACGATTGCCACCTGAGCTAGCCTCTGTTGCCCATCTCTGTCCGTTTCAGAGGGTGGATTTCTCAGTGTTGCCTTTTCCCCAGCTCCCCACGCCCTTGTGTGTTTCTTTTGCTTAAAGATTGCCACCTGAAGCCAGCCTCTCTTGCCCATCTTCCTCAGTTTCAGAGGGTAGATATTTCAGGGTTGCTTTTTCCCCAGGTCTCCACGCCTTTGGGTTTTGTTTTTGCTTAACGATTGCCACCTGAGCTAGCCTCTCTTGCCCATCTTCCTGAGTTTCAGAGGGTCGATATCTCCGTGTTGCTGTTTCCCCAGGTCTCCACGCCCTTGTGTGTTTCTTTTGCTTAACGTTTGCCACCTGAAGCCAGCCTCTCTTGCCCATCTTCCTCAGTTTCAGAGGGTAGATATTTCAGGGTTGCTTTTTCCCCAGGTCTCCACGCCTTTGTGTTTTGTTTTTGCTTAACGATTGCCACCTGAGCTAGCCTCTCTTGCCCATGTTCCTCAGTTTCAGAGGGTAGATATTTCAGGGTTGCTTTGTCCCCAGGGCTCCACGCCTTTGTGCTTTGTTTTTGCTTAAGGATTGCCACCTGAGGTAGCCTCTCTTGCCCATCTTCCTCAGTTTCAGAGGGTGGATTTCTCCGTGTTGCTTTTTCCCCAGGTCTCCACGCCCTTGTGTGTTTCTTTTGCTTAAAGATTGCCACCTGAGCTAGCCTCTGTTGCCCATCTTCGTCCGTTTCAGAGGGTGGATTTCTCAGTGTTGCCTTTTCGCCAGCTCCCCACGCCCTTGTGTGTTTCTTTTGCTTAAAGATTGTCACCTGAGCTAGGCACTGTTGCCCTGCTTCCTCAGTTTCAGAGGGTACCTTTTTCAGGGTTGCTTTTTAACCGGGTCTCCTCGCCATTGTATTTTTTTATTTTATTTTTTTTGCTTAAAGATTGCCACCTGAGCTAGCCTCTGTTGCGCGTCTTTCTCAGTTCTAGAGGGTAGATTTCTCCGTGTTGCTTTTTCCCCAGGTCTCCACGCACTTCCTTTTATTTTTCCTTAAAAATTGCCACCTGAGCTAGCCTCTGTTGTCCATCTTCGTCGGTTTCAGAGGGTAGATTTCTCACTGTTGCTTTTTTGCCAGGTCTGCACGCCCTTGTGTTTTTTTTCTGCTTAAAGGTTGCAACCTGAGCTAGCTTCTTTTGCCCATGTTCCTCAGTTTCAGAGGGTGGATTTCTCCGTGTTGCTTTTTCCCCAGGCCTCCACGCCCTTGTGTGTTTCTTTTGCTTAACGATTGCCACCTGAGCTAGCCTCTGTTGCCCATCTCTGTCCGTTTCAGAGGGTGGATTTCTCAGTGTTGCCTTTTCCCCAGCTCCCCACGCCCTTGTGTGTTTCTTTTGCTTAAAGATTGCCACCTGAAGCCAGCCTCTCTTGCCCATCTTCCTCAGTTTCAGAGGGTAGATATTTCAGGGTTGCTTTTTCCCCAGGTTTCCACGCCTTTGGGTTTTGTTTTTGCTTAACGATTGCCACCTGAGCTAGCCTCTCTTGCCCATCTTCCTGAGTTTCAGAGGGTCGATATCTCCGTGTTGCTGTTTCCCCAGGTCTCCACGCCCTTGTGTGTTTCTTTTGCTTAACGTTTGCCACCTGAAGCCAGCCTCTCTTGTCCATGTTCCTCAGTTTCAGAGGGTAGATATTTCAGGGTTGCTTTGTCCCCAGGGCTCCACGCCTTTGTGCTTTGTTTTTGCTTAAGGATTGCCACCTGAGGTAGCCTCTCTTGCCCATCTTCCTCAGTTTCAGAGGGTGGATTTCTCCGTGTTGCTTTTTCCCCAGGTCTCCACGCCCTTGTGTGTTTCTTTTGCTTAAAGATTGCCACCTGAGCTAGCCTCTGTTGCCCATCTTCGTCCGTTTCAGAGGGTGGATTTCTCAGTGTTGCCTTTTCGCCAGCTCCCCACGCCCTTGTGTGTTTCTTTTGCTTAAAGATTGTCACCTGAGCTAGGCACTGTTGCCCTGCTTCCTCAGTTTCAGAGGGTACCTTTTTCAGGGTTGCTTTTTAACCGGGTCTCCTCGCCATTGTATTTTTTTATTTTATTTTTTTTGCTTAAAGATTGCCACCTGAGCTAGCCTCTGTTGCGCGTCTTTCTCAGTTCTAGAGGGTAGATTTCTCCGTGTTGCTTTTTCCCCAGGTCTCCACGCACTTCCTTTTATTTTTCCTTAAAAATTGCCACCTGAGCTAGCCTCTGTTGTCCATCTTCGTCGGTTTCAGAGGGTAGATTTCTCACTGTTGCTTTTTTGCCAGGTCTGCACGCCCTTGTGTTTTTTTTCTGCTTAAAGGTTGCAACCTGAGCTAGCTTCTTTTGCCCATGTTCCTCAGTTTCAGAGGGTGGATTTCTCCGTGTTGCTTTTTCCCCAGGCCTCCACGCCCTTGTGTGTTTCTTTTGCTTAACGATTGCCACCTGAGCTAGCCTCTGTTGCCCATCTCTGTCCGTTTCAGAGGGTGGATTTCTCAGTGTTGCCTTTTCCCCAGCTCCCCACGCCCTTGTGTGTTTCTTTTGCTTAAAGATTGCCACCTGAAGCCAGCCTCTCTTGCCCATCTTCCTCAGTTTCAGAGGGTAGATATTTCAGGGTTGCTTTTTCCCCAGGTTTCCACGCCTTTGGGTTTTGTTTTTGCTTAACGATTGCCACCTGAGCTAGCCTCTCTTGCCCATCTTCCTGAGTTTCAGAGGGTCGATATCTCCGTGTTGCTGTTTCCCCAGGTCTCCACGCCCTTGTGTGTTTCTTTTGCTTAACGTTTGCCACCTGAAGCCAGCCTCTCTTGCCCATCTTCCTCAGTTTCAGAGGGTAGATATTTCAGGGTTGCTTTTTCCCCAGGTCTTCACGCCTTTGTGTTTTGTTTTTGCTTAAAGATTGCCACCTGAGCTAGCCTCTCTTGCCCATGTTCCTCAGTTTCAGAGGGTAGATATTTCAGGGTTGCTTTGTCCCCAGGGCTCCACGCCTTTGTGCTTTGTTTTTGCTTAAGGATTGCCACCTGAGGTAGCCTCTCTTGCCCATCTTCCTCAGTTTCAGAGGGTGGATTTCTCCGTGTTGCTTTTTCCCCAGGTCTCCACGCCCTTGTGTGTTTCTTTTGCTTAAAGATTGCCACCTGAGCTAGCCTCTGTTGCCCATCTTCGTCCGTTTCAGAGGGTGGATTTCTCAGTGTTGCCTTTTCGCCAGCTCCCCACGCCCTTGTGTGTTTCTTTTGCTTAAAGATTGTCACCTGAGCTAGGCACTGTTGCCCTGCTTCCTCAGTTTCAGAGGGTACCTTTTTCAGGGTTGCTTTTTGACCGGGTCTCCTCGCCATTGTATTTTTTTATCTTATTTTTTTTGCTTAAAGATTGCCACCTGAGCTAGCCTCTGTTGCCCATCTTCGTCCGTTTCAGAGGGTGGATTTCTCAGTGTTGCCTTTTCGCCAGCTCCCCACGCCCTTGTGTGTTTCTTTTGCTTAAAGATTGTCACCTGAGCTAGGCACTGTTGCCCTGCTTCCTCAGTTTCAGAGGGTACCTTTTTCAGGGTTGCTTTTTGACCGGGTCTCCTCGCCATTGTATTTTTTTATTTTATTTTTTTTGCTTAAAGATTGCCACCTGAGCTAGCCTCTGTTGCGCTTCTTTCTCAGTTCTAGAGGGTAGATTTCTCCGTGTTGCTTTTTCCCCAGGTCTCCACGCACTTCCTTTTATTTTTCCTTAAAAATTGCCACCTGAGCTAGCCTCTGTTGTCGATCTTCGTCGGTTTCAGAGGGTAGATTTCTCACTGTTGCTTTTTTGCCAGGTCTGCACGCCCTTGTGTTTTTTTTCTGCTTAAAGGTTGCAACCTGAGCTAGCTTCTTTTGCCCATGTTCCTCAGTTTCAGAGGGTGGATTTCTCCGTGTTGCTTTTTCCCCAGGCCTCCACGCCCTTGTGTGTTTCTTTTGCTTAACGATTGCCACCTGAGCTAGCCTCTGTTGCCCATCTCTGTCCGTTTCAGAGGGTGGATTTCTCAGTGTTGCCTTTTCCCCAGCTCCCCACGCCCTTGTCTGTTTCTTTTGCTTAAAGATTGCCACCTGAAGCCAGCCTCTCTTGCCCATCTTCCTCAGTTTCAGAGGGTAGATATTTCAGGGTTGCTTTTTCCCCAGGTCTCCACGCCTTTGGGTTTTGTTTTTGCTTAACGATTGCCACCTGAGCTAGCCTCTCTTGCCCATCTTCCTGAGTTTCAGAGGGTCGATATCTCCGTGTTGCTGTTTCCCCAGGTCTCCACGCCCTTGTGTGTTTCTTTTGCTTAACGTTTGCCACCTGAAGCCAGCCTCTCTTGCCCATCTTCCTCAGTTTCAGAGGGTAGATATTTCAGGGTTGCTTTTTCCCCAGGTCTCCACGCCTTTGTGTTTTGTTTTTGCTTAACGATTGCCACCTGAGCTAGCCTCTCTTGCCCATGTTCCTCAGTTTCAGAGGGTAGATATTTCAGGGTTGCTTTGTCCCCAGGGCTCCACGCCTTTGTGCTTTGTTTTTGCTTAAGGATTGCCACCTGAGGTAGCCTCTCTTGCCCATCTTCCTCAGTTTCAGAGGGTGGATTTCTCCGTGTTGCTTTTTCCCCAGGTCTCCACGCCCTTGTGTGTTTCTTTTGCTTAAAGATTGCCACCTGAGCTAGCCTCTGTTGCCCATCTTCGTCCGTTTCAGAGGGTGGATTTCTCAGTGTTGCCTTTTCGCCAGCTCCCCACGCCCTTGTGTGTTTCTTTTGCTTAAAGATTGTCACCTGAGCTAGGCACTGTTGCCCTGCTTCCTCAGTTTCAGAGGGTACCTTTTTCAGGGTTGCTTTTTAACCGGGTCTCCTCGCCATTGTATTTTTTTATTTTATTTTTTTTGCTTAAAGATTGCCACCTGAGCTAGCCTCTGTTGCGCGTCTTTCTCAGTTCTAGAGGGTAGATTTCTCCGTGTTGCTTTTTCCCCAGGTCTCCACGCACTTCCTTTTATTTTTCCTTAAAAATTGCCACCTGAGCTAGCCTCTGTTGTCCATCTTCGTCGGTTTCAGAGGGTAGATTTCTCACTGTTGCTTTTTTGCCAGGTCTGCACGCCCTTGTGTTTTTTTTCTGCTTAAAGGTTGCAACCTGAGCTAGCTTCTTTTGCCCATGTTCCTCAGTTTCAGAGGGTGGATTTCTCCGTGTTGCTTTTTCCCCAGGCCTCCACGCCCTTGTGTGTTTCTTTTGCTTAACGATTGCCACCTGAGCTAGCCTCTGTTGCCCATCTCTGTCCGTTTCAGAGGGTGGATTTCTCAGTGTTGCCTTTTCCCCAGCTCCCCACGCCCTTGTGTGTTTCTTTTGCTTAAAGATTGCCACCTGAAGCCAGCCTCTCTTGCCCATCTTCCTCAGTTTCAGAGGGTAGATATTTCAGGGTTGCTTTTTCCCCAGGTTTCCACGCCTTTGGGTTTTGTTTTTGCTTAACGATTGCCACCTGAGCTAGCCTCTCTTGCCCATCTTCCTGAGTTTCAGAGGGTCGATATCTCCGTGTTGCTGTTTCCCCAGGTCTCCACGCCCTTGTGTGTTTCTTTTGCTTAACGTTTGCCACCTGAAGCCAGCCTCTCTTGTCCATGTTCCTCAGTTTCAGAGGGTAGATATTTCAGGGTTGCTTTGTCCCCAGGGCTCCACGCCTTTGTGCTTTGTTTTTGCTTAAGGATTGCCACCTGAGGTAGCCTCTCTTGCCCATCTTCCTCAGTTTCAGAGGGTGGATTTCTCCGTGTTGCTTTTTCCCCAGGTCTCCACGCCCTTGTGTGTTTCTTTTGCTTAAAGATTGCCACCTGAGCTAGCATCTGTTGCCCATCTTCGTCCGTTTCAGAGGGTGGATTTCTCAGTGTTGCCTTTTCGCCAGCTCCCCACGCCCTTGTGTGTTTCTTTTGCTTAAAGATTGTCACCTGAGCTAGGCACTGTTGCCCTGCTTCCTCAGTTTCAGAGGGTACCTTTTTCAGGGTTGCTTTTTGACCGGGTCTCCTCGCCATTGTATTTTTTTATCTTATTTTTTTTGCTTAAAGATTGCCACCTGAGCTAGCCTCTGTTGCCCATCTTCGTCCGTTTCAGAGGGTGGATTTCTCAGTGTTGCCTTTTCGCCAGCTCCCCACGCCCTTGTGTGTTTCTTTTGCTTAAAGATTGTCACCTGAGCTAGGCACTGTTGCCCTGCTTCCTCAGTTTCAGAGGGTACCTTTTTCAGGGTTGCTTTTTGACCGGGTCTCCTCGCCATTGTATTTTTTTATCTTATTTTTTTTGCTTAAAGATTGCCACCTGAGCTAGCCTCTGTTGCGCTTCTTTCTCAGTTCTAGAGGGTAGATTTCTCCGTGTTGCTTTTTCCCCAGGTCTCCACGCACTTCCTTTTATTTTTCCTTAAAAATTGCCACCTGAGCTAGCCTCTGTTGTCCATCTTCGTCGGTTTCAGAGGGTAGATTTCTCACTGTTGCTTTTTTGCCAGGTCTGCACGCCCTTGTGTTTTTTTTCTGCTTAAAGGTTGCAACCTGAGCTAGCTTCTTTTGCCCATGTCCCTCAGTTTCAGAGGGTGGATTTCTCCGTGTTGCTTTTTCCCCAGGCCTCCACGCCCTTGTGTGTTTCTTTTGCTTAAAGATTGCCACCTGAAGCCAGCCTCTCTTGCCCATCTTCCTCAGTTTCAGAGGGTAGATATTTCAGGGTTGCTTTTTCCCCAGGTCTCCACGCCTTTGTGTTTTGTTTTTGCTTAACGATTGCCACCTGAGCTAGCCTCTCTTGCCCATGTTCCTCAGTTTCAGAGGGTAGATATTTCAGGGTTGCTTTGTCCCCAGGGCTCCACGCCTTTGTGCTTTGTTTTTGCTTAAGGATTGCCACCTGAGGTAGCCTCTCTTGCCCATCTTCCTCAGTTTCAGAGGGTGGATTTCTCCGTGTTGCTTTTTCCCCAGGTCTCCACGCCCTTGTGTGTTTCTTTTGCTTAAAGATTGCCACCTGAGCTAGCCTCTGTTGCCCATCTTCGTCCGTTTCAGAGGGTGGATTTCTCAGTGTTGCCTTTTCGCCAGCTCCCCACGCCCTTGTGTGTTTCTTTTGCTTAAAGATTGTCACCTGAGCTAGGCACTGTTGCCCTGCTTCCTCAGTTTCAGAGGGTACCTTTTTCAGGGTTGCTTTTTGACCGGGTCTCCTCGCCATTGTATTTTTTTATCTTATTTTTTTTGCTTAAAGATTGCCACCTGAGCTAGCCTCTGTTGCGCTTCTTTCTCAGTTCTAGAGGGTAGATTTCTCCGTGTTGCTTTTTCCCCAGGTCTCCACGCACTTCCTTTTATTTTTCCTTAAAAATTGCCACCTGAGCTAGCCTCTGTTGTCCATCTTCGTCGGTTTCAGAGGGTAGATTTCTCACTGTTGCTTTTTTGCCAGGTCTGCACGCCCTTGTGTTTTTTTTCTGCTTAAAGGTTGCAACCTGAGCTAGCTTCTTTTGCCCATGTTCGTCAGTTTCAGAGGGTGGATTTCTCCGTGTTGCTTTTTCCCCAGGTCTCCACGCCCTTGTGTGTTTCTTTTGCTTAAAGATTGCCACCTGAGCTAGCCTCTGTTGCCCATCTTCGTCCGTTTCAGAGGGTGGATTTCTCAGTGTTGCCTTTTCGCCAGCTCCCCACGCCCTTGTGTGTTTCTTTTGCTTAAAGATTGTCACCTGAGCTAGGCACTGTTGCCCTGCTTCCTCAGTTTCAGAGGGTACCTTTTTCATGGTTGCTTTTTGACCGGGTCTCCTCGCCATTGTATTTTTTTATTTTATTTTTTTTGCTTAAAGATTGCCACCTGAGCTAGCCTCTGTTGCGCTTCTTTCTCAGTTCTAGAGGGTAGATTTCTCCGTGTTGCTTTTTCCCCAGGTCTCCACGCACTTCCTTTTATTTTTCCTTAAAAATTGCCACCTGAGCTAGCCTCTGTTGTCCATCTTCGTCGGTTTCAGAGGGTAGATTTCTCACTGTTGCTTTTTTGCCAGGTCTGCACGCCCTTGTGTTTTTTTTCTGCTTAAAGGTTGCAACCTGAGCTAGCTTCTTTTGCCCATGTCCCTCAGTTTCAGAGGGTGGATTTCTCCGTGTTGCTTTTTCCCCAGGCCTCCACGCCCTTGTGTGTTTCTTTTGCTTAAAGATTGCCACCTGAAGCCAGCCTCTCTTGCCCATCTTCCTCAGTTTCAGAGGGTAGATATTTCAGGGTTGCTTTTTCCCCAGGTCTCCACGCCTTTGTGTTTTGTTTTTGCTTAACGATTGCCACCTGAGCTAGCCTCTCTTGCCCATGTTCCTCAGTTTCAGAGGGTAGATATTTCAGGGTTGCTTTGTCCCCAGGGCTCCACGCCTTTGTGCTTTGTTTTTGCTTAAGGATTGCCACCTGAGGTAGCCTCTCTTGCCCATCTTCCTCAGTTTCAGAGGGTGGATTTCTCCGTGTTGCTTTTTCCCCAGGTCTCCACGCCCTTGTGTGTTTCTTTTGCTTAACGATTGCCACCTGAGCTAGCCTCTGTTGCCCATCTTCGTCCGTTTCAGAGGGTGGATTTCTCAGTGTTGCCTTTTCGCCAGCTCCCCACGCCCTTGTGTGTTTCTTTTGCTTAAAGATTGTCACCTGAGCTAGGCACTGTTGCCCTGCTTCCTCAGTTTCAGAGGGTACCTTTTTCAGGGTTGCTTTTTGACCGGGTCTCCTCGCCATTGTATTTTTTTATCTTATTTTTTTTGCTTAAAGATTGCCACCTGAGCTAGCCTCTGTTGCGCTTCTTTCTCAGTTCTAGAGGGTAGATTTCTCCGTGTTGCTTTTTCCCCAGGTCTCCACGCACTTCCTTTTATTTTTCCTTAAAAATTGCCACCTGAGCTAGCCTCTGTTGTCCATCTTCGTCGGTTTCAGAGGGTAGATTTCTCACTGTTGCTTTTTTGCCAGGTCTGCACGCCCTTGTGTTTTTTTTCTGCTTAAAGGTTGCAACCTGAGCTAGCTTCTTTTGCCCATGTCCCTCAGTTTCAGAGGGTGGATTTCTCCGTGTTGCTTTTTCCCCAGGCCTCCACGCCCTTGTGTGTTTCTTTTGCTTAAAGATTGCCACCTGAAGCCAGCCTCTCTTGCCCATCTTCCTCAGTTTCAGAGGGTAGATATTTCAGGGTTGCTTTTTCCCCAGGTCTCCACGCCTTTGTGTTTTGTTTTTGCTTAACGATTGCCACCTGAGCTAGCCTCTCTTGCCCATGTTCCTCAGTTTCAGAGGGTAGATATTTCAGGGTTGCTTTGTCCCCAGGGCTCCACGCCTTTGTGCTTTGTTTTTGCTTAAGGATTGCCACCTGAGGTAGCCTCTCTTGCCCATCTTCCTCAGTTTCAGAGGGTGGATTTCTCCGTGTTGCTTTTTCCCCAGGTCTCCACGCCCTTGTGTGTTTCTTTTGCTTAAAGATTGCCACCTGAGCTAGCCTCTGTTGCCCATCTTCGTCCGTTTCAGAGGGTGGATTTCTCAGTGTTGCCTTTTCGCCAGCTCCCCACGCCCTTGTGTGTTTCTTTTGCTTAAAGATTGTCACCTGAGCTAGGCACTGTTGCCCTGCTTCCTCAGTTTCAGAGGGTACCTTTTTCAGGGTTGCTTTTTGACCGGGTCTCCTCGCCATTGTATTTTTTTATCTTATTTTTTTTGCTTAAAGATTGCCACCTGAGCTAGCCTCTGTTGCGCTTCTTTCTCAGTTCTAGAGGGTAGATTTCTCCGTGTTGCTTTTTCCCCAGGTCTCCACGCACTTCCTTTTATTTTTCCTTAAAAATTGCCACCTGAGCTAGCCTCTGTTGTCCATCTTCGTCGGTTTCAGAGGGTAGATTTCTCACTGTTGCTTTTTTGCCAGGTCTGCACGCCCTTGTGTTTTTTTTCTGCTTAAAGGTTGCAACCTGAGCTAGCTTCTTTTGCCCATGTTCGTCAGTTTCAGAGGGTGGATTTCTCCGTGTTGCTTTTTCCCCAGGTCTCCACGCCCTTGTGTGTTTCTTTTGCTTAAAGATTGCCACCTGAGCTAGCCTCTGTTGCCCATCTTCGTCCGTTTCAGAGGGTGGATTTCTCAGTGTTGCCTTTTCGCCAGCTCCCCACGCCCTTGTGTGTTTCTTTTGCTTAAAGATTGTCACCTGAGCTAGGCACTGTTGCCCTGCTTCCTCAGTTTCAGAGGGTACCTTTTTCAGGGTTGCTTTTTGACCGGGTCTCCTCGCCATTGTATTTTTTTATTTTATTTTTTTTGCTTAAAGATTGCCACCTGAGCTAGCCTCTGTTGCGCTTCTTTCTCAGTTCTAGAGGGTAGATTTCTCCGTGTTGCTTTTTCCCCAGGTCTCCACGCACTTCCTTTTATTTTTCCTTAAAAATTGCCACCTGAGCTAGCCTCTGTTGTCCATCTTCGTCGGTTTCAGAGGGTAGATTTCTCACTGTTGCTTTTTTGCCAGGTCTGCACGCCCTTGTGTTTTTTTTCTGCTTAAAGGTTGCAACCTGAGCTAGCTTCTTTTGCCCATGTCCCTCAGTTTCAGAGGGTGGATTTCTCCGTGTTGCTTTTTCCCCAGGCCTCCACGCCCTTGTGTGTTTCTTTTGCTTAAAGATTGCCACCTGAAGCCAGCCTCTCTTGCCCATCTTCCTCAGTTTCAGAGGGTAGATATTTCAGGGTTGCTTTTTCCCCAGGTCTCCACGCCTTTGTGTTTTGTTTTTGCTTAACGATTGCCACCTGAGCTAGCCTCTCTTGCCCATGTTCCTCAGTTTCAGAGGGTAGATATTTCAGGGTTGCTTTGTCCCCAGGGCTCCACGCCTTTGTGCTTTGTTTTTGCTTAAGGATTGCCACCTGAGGTAGCCTCTCTTGCCCATCTTCCTCAGTTTCAGAGGGTGGATTTCTCCGTGTTGCTTTTTCCCCAGGTCTCCACGCCCTTGTGTGTTTCTTTTGCTTAACGATTGCCACCTGAGCTAGCCTCTGTTGCCCATCTTCGTCCGTTTCAGAGGGTGGATTTCTCAGTGTTGCCTTTTCGCCAGCTCCCCACGCCCTTGTGTGTTTCTTTTGCTTAAAGATTGTCACCTGAGCTAGGCACTGTTGCCCTGCTTCCTCAGTTTCAGAGGGTACCTTTTTCAGGGTTGCTTTTTGACCGGGTCTCCTCGCCATTGTATTTTTTTATCTTATTTTTTTTGCTTAAAGATTGCCACCTGAGCTAGCCTCTGTTGCGCTTCTTTCTCAGTTCTAGAGGGTAGATTTATCCGTGTTGCTTTTTCCCCAGGTCTCCACGCACTTCCTTTTATTTTTCCTTAAAAATTGCCACCTGAGCTAGCCTCTGTTGTCCATCTTCGTCGGTTTCAGAGGGTAGATTTCTCACTGTTGCTTTTTTGCCAGGTCTGCACGCCCTTGTGTTTTTTTTCTGCGTAAAGGTTGCAACCTGAGCTAGCTTCTTTTGCCCATGTCCCTCAGTTTCAGAGGGTGGATTTCTCCGTGTTGCTTTTTCCCCAGGCCTCCACGCCCTTGTGTGTTTCTTTTGCTTAAAGATTGCCACCTGACGCCAGCCTCTCTTGCCCATCTTCCTCAGTTTCAGAGGGTAGATATTTCAGGGTTGCTTTTTCCCCAGGTCTCCACGCCTTTGTGTTTTGTTTTTGCTTAACGATTGCCACCTGAGCTAGCCTCTCTTGCCCATGTTCCTCAGTTTCAGAGGGTAGATATTTCAGGGTTGCTTTGTCCCCAGGGCTCCACGCCTTTGTGCTTTGTTTTTGCTTAAGGATTGCCACCTGAGGTAGCCTCTCTTGCCCATCTTCCTCAGTTTCAGAGGGTGGATTTCTCCGTGTTGCTTTTTCCCCAGGTCTCCACGCCCTTGTGTGTTTCTTTTGCTTAACGATTGCCACCTGAGCTAGCCTCTGTTTCCCATCTTCGTCCGTTTCAGAGGGTGGATTTCTCAGTGTTGCCTTTTCGCCAGCTCCCCACGCCCTTGTGTGTTTCTTTTGCTTAAAGATTGTCACCTGAGCTAGGCACTGTTGCCCTGCTTCCTCAGTTTCAGAGGGTACCTTTTTCAGGGTTGCTTTTTGACCGGGTCTCCTCGCCATTGTATTTTTTTATCTTATTTTTTTTGCTTAAAGATTGCCACCTGAGCTAGCCTCTGTTGCGCTTCTTTCTCAGTTCTAGAGGGTAGATTTCTCCGTGTTGCTTTTTCCCCAGGTCTCCACGCACTTCCTTTTATTTTTCCTTAAAAATTGCCACCTGAGCTAGCCTCTGTTGTCGATCTTCGTCGGTTTCAGAGGGTAGATTTCTCACTGTTGCTTTTTTGCCAGGTCTGCACGCCCTTGTGTTTTTTTTCTGCTTAAAGGTTGCAACCTGAGCTAGCTTCTTTTGCCCATGTTCGTCAGTTTCAGAGGGTGGATTTCTCCGTGTTGCTTTTTCCCCAGGTCTCCAGACCCTTGTGTGTTTCTTTGGCTTAACGATTGCCACCTGAGGTAGCCTCTGTTGCCCATCTTCCTCAGTTTCAGAGGGTGGATTTCTGAATGTTGCTTTTTCCCCAGGTCTCCACGCCCTTGTGTGTTTCTTTTGCTTAACGATTGCCACCTGAAGCCAGCCTCTCTTGCCCATCTTCCTCAGTTTCAGAGGGTAGATATTTCAGGGTTGCTTTTTCCCCAGGTCTCCACGCCTTTGGGTTTTGTTTTTGCTTAACGAGTGCCACCTGAGCTAGCCTCTCTTGCCCATGTTCCTCAGTTTCAGAGGGTAGATATTTCAGGGTTGCTTTGTCCCCAGGGCTCCACGCCTTTGTGCTTTGCTTTTGCTTAAGGATTGCCACCTGAGGTAGCCTCTCTTGCCCATCTTCCTCAGTTTCAGAGGGTGGATTTCTCCGTGTTGCTTTTTCCCCAGGTCTCCACGCCCTTGTGTGTTTCTTTTGCTTAACGATTGCCACCTGAGCTAGCCTCTGTTGCCCATCTTCGTCCGTTTCAGAGGGTGGATTTCTCAGTGTTGCCTTTTCGCCAGCTCCCCACGCCCTTGTGTGTTTCTTTTGCTTAAAGATTGTCACCTGAGCTAGGCACTGTTGCCCTGCTTCCTCAGTTTCAGAGGGTACCTTTTTCAGGGTTGCTTTTTGACCGGGTCTCCTCGCCATTGTATTTTTTTATTTTATTTTTTTTGCTTAAAGATTGCCACCTGAGCTAGCCTCTGTTGCGCTTCTTTCTCAGTTCTAGAGGGTAGATTTCTCCGTGTTGCTTTTTCCCCAGGTCTCCACGCACTTCCTTTCATTTTTCCTTAAAAATTGCCACCTGAGCTAGCCCCTGTTGCCCATCTTCGTCGGTTTCAGAGGGTAGATTTCTCAGTGTTGATTTTTCCCCATTTCTCCACGCCCTCGTGCTTTTTTTTTTTTATTTCCTTAAATGTCGGCGCCTGAGCTAGCTTCTTTTGCCCATCTTCGTCAGTTTCAGCGGGTAGACTCTCCGCCTGCCTTCGACAGGCCCTCTGGACTGGAAAGCTTTCCTCCTCCCGTCATCACGGTCCTTCTCGGATGACGTGCCTGGTTTCGGTTTGACCGTCCCCGCCCGCCCTGATTTTCTAAGTCCTCCCGGGAACCCCGGGGGCGCTCCAGCCGCTCCGGGAAGCGGCGGCCTCCCGGCCGCACCGGCCCAGCCCGGCCCGGGCCGCCCCCTGGCCTCTCTGGGGGGAACTCTCCCCTTCCCCTTCCCGGTGATCGCCCGAGAAACCTTTTCCGAGTCCCCCTCCTGCGGCTGGGGCTGCGCCTTGGCGGCCGGGAGCCCGCGGGCGGACGCCCCGGGGCCGCACTGGGCCGGGAGGCTGGGTCCGAGGGGGCTCCGGGACGGGATCGGGCGGCCCGGCGGCCCGGCTGTGCTCCCCGGCGGGCCCGCGCTCCGGCTCCGTCCCGCTGAGGCGGTCGTCGGTCGCCGGGTGCCACCTGGCGGCCGCTTTTATATCGTCTCTTTCCTCCGGAGCTCCGGCGACGCGGGCCAAGGGACGGGACTCGGCCGCGGTGACCGAGGCAGAGTCCCGGGAGGCCGGCGTCGCTGGCGGGATCTGGCCCGGTGGCGCCGGGGCGTGAGCGTGACGCCCGCTCGCCGGAGATTGGAGGTGCAGGCTACTGAGGGAGGTGGCTGTCGCCGCGCCGCCCGGTGCCGGCCGGGGTGTGGGGCCTCCCGGACGGGTCGACCAGCAGCCGCCGGTGCCCCTCCGTCCCCGGGAGGGGGTGGGGGGCCGCCGCGGGGGAACGGGCGAGGGAGCTCGTCCCGTGCCCGGCCGTCGTCCCGAGGGCGGCCCGGTGGTCGGGCCTTCCGCGTCGCCGATCCCCTTTCCGCGCCCCGCTCCGGAGGTGGGCGACCGGCCGGGGCCTTGCGGGGGAGGCCCGTGGAGGGCGCGACGGGCTCGGCCGCCGGGCTGGCCTTTTCCCCACTGGTCTTCCGAGTCGACCGGCTCTGGCGGTGGGGACCGGGCCCGGTCCTCGGATGCCTCCTCCTCCGTGGCAGTTTTTTTTTCCAAGTCCCGCCCTGGAGAAGAGCGTGGACCGGCCCCGGGAGCCCTCGAGGGCGGGCCGGGGAGGGCGTCCCCGGCCCGGACGCGTGCCCGGGGTGGGTCCGGGCCGTCGGACCGGACTTCTCTCTCCGAGTTTCGCGGGTCGCGTCTTTGTCCGGAGGCGGGAGGGGGCCGGCTCGAGGCGTAGGTGGAGCCCCGGCTGAGGGACGGGAGCCACGGTCCCGCCCCGGGCCCGGTCGCCGGAGGCGCCTCCGCGGAATTCTTTTCTAAGTCCTGACCCGGCGACTCAGAGGGAGGGACCGACCGGTCCCGGCCCGCGCGGGCGGCCCGGGGAGGCTGTCCCCGGCTCCCCCTGCCGCCACGCTTCTGGGGTCGACCAGATGGCCCCGGGAGCTCCGGGCCTGGTGGCGATGGGGTCGTGCTTGGGGTCTGGTGGCCGTGGCCGTGATCCAGGGGTTCCCCTGGTGATCCGTGGGTGGGCCCCGTCTCCGGGCGCGGCGATTCTTGCCCCCGAATGGGTGGTTTTGTGCCGCCAGATAAGTGCTGACACGCTCTGCTCGGGTGACAGTCGCCCGAGAGCTTCCGGGTGCCTGGATGCGTGTGCGGGGAGGGCTCCGGGCTCTGGCCGAGAACCGGACGCCCGTTTCCACCCCCGCCGCTTGAGCCGCCCGCTGGGGCCTGCGCGCCGGCTCTTGTGCGTTCCAGGCGCCCCCACGACCGTGGTGCCACCTCCGGTCTCTGGTACCCGAGGGCGGCGGGGTTAGGGGCGCGGGGTCCTCTACCACGTGCACTCCCTGCCGCCGGCACCCGGGTGCGGTCGCGACTTACCCCATCCCACCGGCTCCGTGCCAGTGCGTGTCAGGCGTTCTCGTCCTGGGGTCGTCGCCCGCGCTTGCTGGAGGAGGAGAGGGGTCGGTGAGGCTGAAGCAGGCTCCTCCGCTCGCTGTCCTCGCCGGCCTTCCCTTGCTCGGGGGTCCCTCGCGTTATGCTGCCGACCGATGTGGTGATGCTGTGCTCTCCCGGGCCGGGCCTAAGCCGTGCCAGACGAGGGACGGACGTTCATGGCGAACGGGACCGCTCTTCTCGCTCTGCCCGCGGGTCCCCTCGCCCGTTCTCCCCCGCTGCGAGTGGCGTGTGGGAGGCGGCAGGGGTGCGGAATCCGGCCCGACCTCGCTCCCCCGCCCCGTGCCTCGTGGCGTGGGCGGTGTCGGGTTCTCCGTGACGCGGCGGATGCTCTGCCTGTGCCTCTTGGCTGTGTCTCGCGGGCGGCCCTCCCCGCGGTGGGGCGGGCCGTGTTGCCGCCGCGCCGCGCGCCTTCCCGGGCGCGTGAGCGCATTCCCCAGGCCGTTGGCGGTGCCCCTGGAGCGTTCCAGGTCGTCCCTCAGGCGCCCGAGGCCGAGTGGCGGTGTCGTTCCCTGTTCCCGTCGGCCTCCTCAGGTAACCACTGCGCTGGTGTGTCTGAGGAGCGGGGGGGTCGAGTCGGTAAGGGAGGCGTGCCCCTCGTCCCCCTCGGGGGGGACGGGTGCCTCGTCGCCCCCCACGGCGTGCCGTGTGGGGGCGGGCAGGCTCGGGCGCGTGCCCGCGCGTTCCCCTTGCTGGGGTTTCCCCGCGGGTGTGGGAGTGACCGTGGCGGGCCGAGCCAGCGGCGTGGCGCTGGCTCTTTGGTTGGGAGGTGCTGTTTGATCGGCACCTCCGTCCCAGTCTCTGCCTCCCTTGGTCTCTCGGCCTGAGGGGAGGCACTGACTTGGGAGCCGCACAGGGGCCTTGTAGATCCCTAGCTAAGCCCAGTGTGGCCAGAGATGGCGAGCCCGGGGCAGCGCGGGCTCGCGGCCCTGACCACGGACGCTCCGACTTGCTCTAGGCCTTACCTCTACCGCAGACCCCTCCTGCATTGCGTGGCCATGGTGTCTGTAAGCGCCTTGGTGGGCCCGATGGCGGACGATGGGCGGGGGCGACACGCCCTCGGTGAGAAAGCCTTCTCTAGCGATCCGAGAGGGTGCCTTGGGGTACCGGACCCCCCAGCCGCCGCCCCTCCTTTGCGCGTAGTAGCCACGGACGCCACCACCGTGGCGCGTGGGCAGAGCTGCTCTTTGCCTACCGCGGCCGGCGCCTCCCCCCTCCGAGTCGGGGGAGGGTCACGCCCGGCCGGGCCGTCGTCGGGCGCGGGGCCGCGCGTGTGCGCGAGCGTGCGCGTGGTTCTCCCGTCGCGCGCTGGGGCGGGGAGAGGGCCCGGCCCCGTCCGGGCTCCGCCCCGCCGCGAGCGGCTGGCTCTCCGCTCGCTCCCGTCCCGAGCCGCAGCCGGTGGTGGCGTGCGGGCATGGGTGGGGGCCGCCGCCGCTCTCGGGCGCGTTCCCTCGGGACGTGGGCCCCGGAGCAGACCAGACAGGCAGACGGGTGGCTGGGTGGACGGGGCGGCCCCCGGCGGCGGGGGCGCCTCACGTAGGCCCCGGCGGTGGGGCCGGGCCCGCGGGAGGCCGAGGGGTGGCTGAGGCCGGCCGGCGTCCCAGGCGTCGTGGGACCGCCCTCGCGTGTCGTTGGCGGTGGGATCCCGCGTGTGTTTTCCTGGTGGCCCGTCCGCGCCCGAGGCCGTCCCCGGGAGCCTTCCCGCGAGCCCGTGCTCCCTCCGTCGAGGCGCGCGCCGCGCTCCCCGCTGCCCCCGGTGCTCCCCCGCCCGGGCAGACGCCTGGCCGCGCCGCCCACCGGCCGGGACCGAAGTGGGCCTCGCTGTGCGGGTGTCGCCTCCGGCCACCGAGGCCGGTGGTGGCCCCGGGCGAAGTGCTCTCGGCTCCGGTCGGGTGGGGCCCGCGCGCCAGGCGCCCGGCGCGGGACGCTGGCGCCGCGTGCGGGAGAGCCCT
>NW_027225051.1:405000-412130 GCF_041296235.1 Equus asinus
GGGACCGACAGGGGAAGAGGAACAGGCCTCTCTCCCTCACACCCTGGCCCCTTCCTCCAGGACGCCCTCCTTCTAGTCAGCCCGCCTCTGGCTTTTCCACACGCCGACGACCGCTCGTCGGCATGGACCCACCTTCCTTGGGGGACACCACCACACGACTCTCCCACTCGTCTGCCTGCCTTTCGTTGGCGTCGCTGCCAAAGGCGAGGGGTAGGGGTGGCGGTGGCAGGGACGGCAGGGGCCCAGCGGCTCTCTGGCGGGTGAGGAAGTCTTGCTGGTTCTCCTAGGTCGGTGATCTTTCTCGATCTCCACACACATTCTTCGTTTGGGGAGCCAAGAGACGCCCTCTGAGGAATCCCTATGGCCAGGGTCGATCACTTACTCGCTCACTGCCTCGGCCTCGGCCTCGGCCTCTGTCAGTCTTGTCTCTCTCCCTCCCTCCCTCCCTCCCTCCCTCCCTCCCTCGTCGGTCTCTGTGTGTGGACGTCTAGGTGGAGGCGAGGCAGGGAGGCCACCCACCCACCTACCTCGTGGTTTACCACACGCTCTACACGGAGGTAGAATTCCCATCCCACCGAATCCATCCTTTCCACGGGGCACAAGCCAGTGGCCTTCGGGAGTCTCTCTCCCCAAGGTGGCGCATCCGTCATGGCTATCTATTTCCAGAAGGTTTCCGTTTCCATCCCCTCCCCCCGAAAGAAAAAACGGCCCCACTCCCGGATCTGCCCCACCACGATCACCACCACCGCTGCCGCCGCCGCCGCCGCCGCCATCTGCTGTCGCCCTCTAGGGTTGGACCGTTCTAGCTCTCTCCTCTGTGTGGAATCGCAACGTAGGTCGCCTTGGATGTCTGGCACCTCTCACTAAGCAGAAGGTTTTGGAGGCTCAGGCTGGGCCACGCTTTGGCCCGGGTCAGTGTTCCGTTCCTCCTGACGGCTTCCTCGTTTTCCACGAGAAGGAGCCGTGAAGACGGAAAGGAAGGGCGGATGGATGGCTTTTCCCGTGCTACCGAGTCCCTCTCCCCTTTTCCCCAAAGCGTGAGGGGCGGTCGAGAGGATCGTCTCTGATGACAAAAGTCAGAGGCACCCCGGGTCAGACACCGTGCGAGGCGTTGGTGTGTTCTCGAGAGGAGAACACGTCCCCGTCAGCGTTTCCTGTCGTTCTCGTTCCGAAAGGATTCACGCGCCACCCCGTCTCCCTCAAGGTCTTAGGGCTGTCGTGCTCCGCAGCCGTCACGTGTCGTGGATCCTGGGCACCACCACGCCACCCCGCCCCCCCCCCCGCCATAGCTGTCGATCGCTATGTGGCACGCCTACGTTTGCCCAAAAGAGCAGTCCGATGGACAGCGTGGTGCTTTTCCCAGCAGGCAGGCAGGTGAGAGTCACCCCTCTAGAAGGTTTCCAAGCCCCGTTCCATTCTCAGAGGCAGCTCCTTTGGCCATCAAGGAGGCAGGCGATGGGGGTGGGGGTGGGGATGGGGATGGGGCAGGGGCCTCTGTCCCTCTGTCGCGGTAGAAATGATTGGGAAAGCAGGGACGATGGGCGTAGGTCGACCATCCTGGGCGGTGGTGCTTTGGGAGCTTTTTCTAGAAGAAGGAGCGAACGGCGTTCCCTGGGAAGGGAGGAAACCAGAGGAGGTCCCCCTCAGACCGACCTGGCACGAGAAGGACACACACTCTCTCTCTCTCTCTCTCTCTCTCTCTCTCTCCCTTTTCTTCCTGACTTGAAATCAGGAGACAAAACTCCCCTGCCAAAGGGGCCCTCCCAAAACGGGGAGTGAGGAAGACCTCCTTCTCTTCACGGCTGAAGTTCTCCCTGCCTTTCCTGGACGGGAAGGATAGCACCTACGCCCGCTGCCGTCGGTGACTTTTAGTCCCCCTGGAGAGGAAGAAATTCTTTCCCGTGGCCGAACCCTGGCGGTTCGTTCGTGCTGCAGAGGACGTGACCCTCTCTGACACACCCAGGAACCTCCTCGCTCCGGGTCGAGGAGAGGGAGTTCTGTTCTGTGGTTTAGAATGGTGCTTAAAAAGGGATGTCGCTTACAAAGGGTCCTCGTCCCCCTTCCTAAACCTAAACGGACGGCTCGGCTCGGAGGCGTGAGATACGTTTCGCATCCTCCTCGTCGTCTTCACTCAAAGTTTTATTGGAGTTTGGAAGATTTTATTTTTTGTCTTTCCTTTTTCTCCCCAAAGCCCCCCGGTACGTAGTTGTGTGTTCTTCGCGGTGGGTCCTTCTAGCGGTGGTATGTGGGACGCCGCCTCAGCGTGGTTTGATGAGCAGTGCCGTGTCCGCGCCCGGGATCCGAACGAACCGATGAAACACTGGGCTGCCTGCAGCGGAGCGCGCGAACTTAACCACTCGGCCACGGGGCCAGCCCCTTACTGGATTTTCAAAACAACTCCGGGGGCCGGCCCGGTGGCGCGGCGGTGAAGTTCGCACGTTCTGCTCCGCCGGCCCCGGGTTCGCCGGTCCGGATCCCGGGCGCAGGACCCGGCACCGCTTGGCGAGCCACGCTGTGGCAGGCGTCCCACCTGGAAAGTAGAGGGGGATGGGCACGGATGTCAGCTCAGGGCCAGTCTTCCTCGGCCGACAGAGGAGGATTGGTGGCAGATGTTCGCTCAGGGCTCATCTTCCTCAAAAATAAAATAATAAATCGATTCGATAAAATGTCAAATAACACAACCGCGGGATCACGCTTAGAGTCACCCTTGGCCCGATGATGCCACTCCCCACCCCCCCCACCCCCCTGCCCCCCACCATTTGGAGGTGCCGTCAGTGGGATTCGTTCCTGTTTGTCCATCTTTCTTCCTCTTTTTTTTTTTTTTTTTTTAAAGACTGGCACCCGAGCTCATTGCCAATCTTTTCTTTTCTTTTTATTCCTCCTCCTTCTTCTTCTTCTCCCCAGAGCACCCCAGTACCTAGTTCTATATTCTCTTTGAGGGTCCCTCTGGTTCTGCCGTGTGGGACGCCACCTCAGCGTGGTTTGATGAGCGGTGCCGTGTCCGAGCCCAGGATCCGAACCTTCCAAGCCCCGGGCCGCTGAAGCGGAGCGTGCAAACTCAACCGCTCGGCCACGGGGTCAGCCCCTTCCTTCCTTCCTTCCTTCCTTCCTTCCTTCCTTCCTTCCTTCCTTCCTTCCTAAGGAGGAGGAGGCAGGCACTGTGTGAAGTCGCCAGTGAGTCTGTGGAAAGAGACGGAGGATTTCCCATGGGAAGCCGGGGCGGGGGACACGGACCGATGTCGTGCGAACTTGAAGGTGAAAGATCAAAAAACCCACACACGCCTAGAGCGGCGGGTTGCCCGTTAGGAGTTTGCTTGCCGGGCCCATAACGCAGGGCTCATCGATGAGCCAAACCGTCCGTGATCCTCAAGCAGTCTAGTAGGGTTAGAGAAAGGAGGGGGGCACTCTTTCTGCCCCAGATGAGGCGAGTTTCTCAGACAGCCACCCTGCCCCAACATCTTCCCTCCCTGCCTCCCGGCCCTTGGTGGACTGCGGCCTAAGGGTGGGGGAATTGAAGAAAGCCGTTCAATGGAAAAAAGCCCGAGGCCATGGGAGAGAGCTTCCTGCACTTGAATGAAGCCCTGACGCCAGGCCCATCGGAATGAATGGGCCTGACCTCCCCTCCCCCCTCCCCCCTCCCCCCTCCCAGGCTGGCGACTCCGCAGTGGAAGGCTAGGGGTTTCTTCCGAAATGGTGAACCGGCCCCCTTGTCCACAGGAAAACCACACACGGGTACAGCCTAGGCCGGATCTCAGGGTACAGCCTAGGCCGGATCTCAGGCCAAGTCGTCAGGGTGGCAAGATGATGGCGGATGAGAGGAAACTTGTTCTGGGACCGCACCGCCCCCCCCCCATCGCCTCTCTGGCTGAGAAGAGGGCTGGGGAGCGGTGAGGGTCAGGGGGAGAGTGGGGGCGGGGCCGGGACAGGGACCACCGGGCAGTAGGACGGGAGTAGCCCTGAGGCCTGCCTGCCTGCTTCCTTCCCTGCCGGCGCAGGGCTGAGAGAGGCACGGGGCACGCTGGCTCCTGCCCCTTCACTCATTCGGGAAGCCTCCTGTTGTTGCTCCTGAGGTGCCGGCTGCGGTGACAGACAGAGCAAAACTCCTCTCTCTGTCTATTTCTTCAAAGGCCCGAGTCTGAGCTACGACAGATTCCCCTGTGGCTCAACCCGCAACCTCCCATCCTGCCAGACCAGACCCCTTGTCTAAAAACCTCCACTGGAGGAGCTCTTCCACCTGACTCGGAAAGGAAACACCAGCCCCGCCTCAGCCTCACACCCACCACCACCACCACCACCCGCCCCCCCCCCCGCCCCACTCTCCTCCGGACCCAGATACCTAACAGAGGGAACAAAAATCCAAAAATCCTGCTGCTCTCCTTCTACCACCTCCACTTCAGAAGAGTCAGTCTCCCCCGAACACCTCAGACTCTGTGACTTCCCGCGGCCTCCCTTTCCCCGTCCCCATTCTCTCCCCGGACGGGCCCCATCTTACACTTGAACGACAGCTCCACCGCTCGGGGCAGCTGGACACGATGTCCCAAAGTGGCCCGGACGGTAGCCTGGTCGATTCCAAAGGACCCACGCACGCAGTCGGCCATAAACGTGGTGTGGAGATCGTGGACGTTTGCGGGCCTCTGATGAAATCGCTGCTCCGGGGACCCCGGCGTCTAGGACCCGTCTTCTCCGTGTTCTTCACACCGTTGCTCCTGGGCCGGTTATTCTCTTCCCTCTCACTGACCTTAACGTTTTGTCTCTGCCATTGAATTTTGACTGTGCGAATGTGACTTGCCGATGTAGGGCTGCGTGGATCTCTCAGGCATCCTGCTGTGCCGTGCGGGGGGGGGGGGGAATCCTTGGTGGGTGGGTCGATAGACGTCCCTTTGGTTGTGCCCTGGAGGGGAGAGACAGAGGGGACGACTCAATCCACCACGAACGCTGATGTCGCTCCGATAAACCTGTAGCGGTGATTCTAGTTTATGGCCCGTGTCCTGAAAATAACTTCCCGAAGGGCCAGCCCGGCGGCACAGCGGTTAAGTTCGCACGTTCCGTTTTGTCAGCCAGGGGTTCGCAGGTTCGGATCCAGGGTGCGGACGTGGCGCCGCTTGGCGAGCCACGCTGTGGTCAGCGTCCCGCCTATCAAGGGGAGGGGGATGGGCACGGATGTTAGCTCGGGACCACTCTCCCGGGGCAAAAAGAGGAGAATTGGCAGCAGGTGTCAGCTCGGGGCTCGTCTTCCTCGAAAAATAAATTAATTAAATTAATAAAAACAACTTCCCAAACCTCTCTGATAACTTGAAGCTTTGAAGTTTTGCGAGGTGAAATCAGGTGATAAAAAAGTCCACGGACAGGGGCGGCCCCGTGGCCGAGTGGTTAAGTTCACAAGCTCCCCTTCGGCGGCCCAGGGTTTTGCCGGTTCAGATCCCGGGCACGGCACGGACACGGCACCGCTCGTCGGGCCGTGTGGAGGCGGCGTCCCACATGCCACAACTGGAAGGGCCCTCAACTAAGATAGACAACTATGTCATGGGGGGGATTGGGGGAGAAAAATCGGGAGGGGGGAAAAAAAAAACAAAAACGGAAGATTGGCAACAGGCGTTAGCTCTGTGAGGGCCGATCTTCCTCACCCAAAAACTAAAGTGAGATGAAATCAAATAAAGCGAAGGAAAAGATAAACCTATGAAATCCCATGTTTCTAAAAGTGGCCAAGTGTTTAGACATTGGCCAAGCGACGGAATGCTCATGGGAAGGACAGTTCCTAATTGCTGGCTTCTTAGTTTTCACCAAAATTAAGGTTCGTGAGGGTTAAAAAATCTACTTAACAAATGCGATGAAAGCCACTAGGCCGGCCCGGTGGCGCGCTGGTTAAGTGTGCCTGTTCCGCTTCGCCGGCCCGGGGTTCGCCAGTTCGGATCCCGGGGGTGGACGTGGCACCGCTGGGCGAGCCACGTGGTGGTAGGCGTCCCACATATGAAATAGAGGAAGATGGGCACGGAGGTGAGCTCAGGGCCAGCCTTCCTCGGCAAAAAGAGGAGGATTGGCAGCAGTTAGCTCAGGGCTCATCGTCCTCAAAACAAAACAAAACAAAACAAAAAGCCACTAAAAGTGAATATGGGAAACATCTTTGTGTTCAAGGAAAGTGAGATGGCTGCCTTCAGGCAAGAGGGCCTAAAAAGTAAAGATCGTTTTGTCTGTGAAAAGGTGATCAAAGTTTCACGGGGAAAATAATCTGAGAAAAAGGCCTGTTCGTGGTCAAGTGGCCTAAAATTGGAACGAGTGGACAGATAGAAATGGCGAGCGATAGGATCTATGGGAGTCTATGAGGAAGCCATTGGGTGTCGGCCTAATTCGGCCTGACAGTGTTTTTCGAAAAGGGCCTGACGTGGCCGTCGAGCACGCATCGCATCGTAGATCCGCTTTACACATTTCCTACGGCAAGAACCAATGCCCTTAAGGGAAAGGAGCAGCTTCCCCGTGCTCGGGCCTTTCCTTAAGGAGAGGCATCTTTCCTTAGGCTAGGAGCGGATGGTTGCGCTCACCTTTGACCATCCGGCTCCCCTGTGACCACCCAGGCCCAGACAACAGACCTGCCACCCAGCAGTGTCTGTCGATCGCTGTGCCGACAGAGCAGTCTCGCGACTATCATCCAAGGGACCTTTCGATCCTATGTGAAACGTCCTCTCTGGGGGTCTAGAAGCACTCTGTACACCCCACTTCCCGGGCACCCTCTCTTCCTTCGGGAAGAAAGGCCCCGGGCCACAGTCCTCACATTTTAGCTCAGAATAAACGCACCCCGATTTTCACGGATAGATTGGTTCCGGATTATTTCCGTCGACAGAATGGAATCAAGTCAATGAGTTTCAAGATCGGAGGGAAGCTGATGCAAAATCAGAATTTGTTTTTCTCACTCCCGAAAGGATACTTTTCTCTAACTTCTAGTCTCCTCCTGATAAAGACATTGGAAAATGTTTCTCTTGACCTCTGAGGAATCGACACCAAAGACAGAGATCCTCCATTTTGTCAGAATGATTTCCTAGGCCTCCAATGGAGGAGGCCTCCCTCGGACGGGAGCTCAGCTTTTGTTTGCAACAGTTTTCCTCTCTCTGCTTGCCTTTAACATCTCCTTTCCCGTT
>NW_027225052.1:0-25000 GCF_041296235.1 Equus asinus
GTTGCTTTGTCCCCAGGGCTCCACGCCTTTGTGCTTTGTTTTTGCTTAAGGGATTGCCACCTGAGGTAGCCTCTCTTGCCCATCTTCCTCAGTTTCAGAGGGTGGATTTCTCCGTGTTGCTTTTTCCCCAGGTCTCCACGCCCTTGTGTGTTTCTTTTGCTTAAAGATTGCCACCTGAGCTAGCCTCTGTTGCCCATCTTCCTCAGTTTCAGAGGGTAGATATTTCAGGGTTGCTTTTTCCCCAGGTCTCCACGCCTTTGTGTTTTGTTTTTGCTTAACGAGTGCCACCTGAGCTAGCCTCTCTTGCCCATGTTCCTCAGTTTCAGAGGGTAGATATTTCAGGGTTGCTTTGTCCC
Organism: Equus asinus; assembly: GCF_041296235.1. Classification (NCBI taxonomy): domain Eukaryota; kingdom Metazoa; phylum Chordata; class Mammalia; order Perissodactyla; family Equidae; genus Equus; species Equus asinus. The sequence continues at coordinate 357 of NW_027225052.1, forward strand.
CAGGGCTCCACGCCTTTGTGCTTTGTTTTTGCTTAAGGATTGCCACCTGAGGTAGCCTCTGTTGCCCATCTTAGTCCGTTTCAGAGGGTGGATTTCTCAGTGTTGCCTTTTCGCCAGCTCCCCACGCCCTTGTGTGTTTCTTTTGCTTAAAGATTGTCACCTGAGCTAGGCACTGTTGCCCTGCTTCTTCAGTTTCAGAGGGTGCCTTTTTCAGGTTGCTTTTTGACCGGGTCTCCTCGCCATTGTATTTTTTTATTTTATTTTTTTTGCTTAAAGATTGCCACCTGAGCTAGCCTCTGTTGCCCATCTTCGTCCGTTTCAGAGGGTGGATTTCTCAGTGTTGCCTTTTCGCCAGCTCCCCACGCCCTTGTGTGTTTCTTTTGCTTAAAGATTGTCACCTGAGCTAGGCACTGTTGCCCTGCTTCCTCAGTTTCAGAGGGTACCTTTTTCAGGGTTGCTTTTTGACCGGGTCTCCTCGCCATTGTATTTTTTATTTTATTTTTTTTTGCTTAAAGATTGCCACCTGAGCTAGCCTCTGTTGCGCTTCTTTCTCAGTTTCAGAGGGTAGATTTCCCCGTGTTGCTTTTTTCCCCAGGTCTCCACGCACTTCCTTTTATTTTTCCTTAAAAATTGCCACCTGAGCTAGCCTCTGTTGCCCATCTTCGTCGGTTTCAGAGGGTAGATTTCTCACTGTTGCTTTTTTGCCAGGTCTGCACGCCCTTGTGTTTTTTTTCTGCTTAAAGGTTGCAACCTGAGCTAGCTTCTTTTGCCCATGTTCCTCAGTTTCAGAGGGTGGATTTCTCCGTGTTGCTTTTTCCCCAGGCCTCCACGCCCTTGTGTGTTTCTTTTGCTTAACGATTGCCACCTGAGCTAGCCTCTGTTGCCCATCTTCGTCCGTTTCAGAGGGTGGATTTCTCAGTGTTGCCTTTTCGCCAGCTCCCCACGCCCTTGTGTGTTTCTTTTGCTTAAAGATTGCCACCTGAAGCCAGCCTCTCTTGCCCATCTTCCTCAGTTTCAGAGGGTAGATATTTCAGGGTTGCTTTTTCCCAGGTCTCCACGCCTTTGTGTTTTGTTTTTGCTTAACGAGTGCCACCTGAGCTAGCCTCTCTTGCCCATGTTCCTCAGTTTCAGAGGGTAGATATTTCAGGGTTGCTTTGTCCCCAGGGCTCCACGCCTTTGTGCTTTGTTTTTGCTTAAGGATTGCCACCTGAGGTAGCCTCTCTTGCCCATCTTCCTCAGTTTCAGAGGGTGGATTTCTCCGTGTTGCTTTTTCCCCAGGTCTCCACGCCCTTGTGTGTTTCTTTTGCTTAAAGATTGCCACCTGAGCTAGCCTCTGTTGCCCATCTTCCTCAGTTTCAGAGGGTAGATATTTCAGGGTTGCTTTTTCCCCAGGTCTCCACGCCTTTGTGTTTTGTTTTTGCTTAACGAGTGCCACCTGAGCTAGCCTCTCTTGCCCATGTTCCTCAGTTTCAGAGGGTAGATATTTCAGGGTTGCTTTGTCCCCAGGGCTCCACGCCTTTGTGCTTTGTTTTGCTTAAGGATTGCCACCTGAGGTAGCCTCTGTTGCCCATCTTAGTCCGTTTCAGAGGGTGGATTTCTCAGTGTTGCCTTTTCGCCAGCTCCCCACGCCCTTGTGTGTTTCTTTTGCTTAAAGATTGTCACCTGAGCTAGGCACTGTTGCCCTGCTTCTTCAGTTTCAGAGGGTGCCTTTTTCAGGGTTGCTTTTTGACCGGGTCTCCTCGCCATTGTATTTTTTATTTTATTTTTTTTGCTTAAAGATTGCCACCTGAGCTAGCCTCTGTTGCCCATCTTCGTCCGTTTCAGAGGGTGGATTTCTCAGTGTTGCCTTTTCGCCAGCTCCCACGCCCTTGTGTGTTTCTTTTGCTTAAAGATTGTCACCTGAGCTAGGCACTGTTGCCCTGCTTCCTCAGTTTCAGAGGGTACCTTTTTCAGGGTTGCTTTTTGACCGGGTCTCCTCGCCATTGTATTTTTTTATTTTATTTTTTTTTGCTTAAAGATTGCCACCTGAGCTAGCCTCTGTTGCGCTTCTTTCTCAGTTTCAGAGGGTAGATTTCCCCGTGTTGCTTTTTCCCCAGGTCTCCACGCACTTCCTTTTATTTTCCTTAAAAATTGCCACCTGAGCTAGCCTCTGTTGCCCATCTTCGTCGGTTTCAGAGGGTAGATTTCTCACTGTTGCTTTTTTGCCAGGTCTGCACGCCCTTGTGTTTTTTTTCTGCTTAAAGGTTGCAACCTGAGCTAGCTTCTTTTGCCCATGTTCCTCAGTTTCAGAGGGTGGATTTCTCCGTGTTGCTTTTTCCCAGGCCTCCACGCCCTTGTGTGTTTCTTTTGCTTAACGATTGCCACCTGAGCTAGCCTCTGTTGCCCATCTTCGTCCGTTTCAGAGGGTGGATTTCTCAGTGTTGCCTTTTCCCCAGCTCCCCACGCCCTTGTGTGTTTCTTTTGCTTAAAGATTGCCACCTGAAGCCAGCCTCTCTTGCCCATCTTCCTCAGTTTCAGAGGGTAGATATTTCAGGGTTGCTTTTTCCCCAGGTCTCCACGCCTTTGTGTTTTGTTTTTGCTTAACGAGTGCCACCTGAGCTAGCCTCTCTTGCCCATGTTCCTCAGTTTCAGAGGGTAGATATTTCAGGGTTGCTTTGTCCCCAGGGCTCCACGCCTTTGTGCTTTGTTTTTGCTTAAGGATTGCCACCTGAGGTAGCCTCTCTTGCCCATCTTCCTCAGTTTCAGAGGGTGGATTTCTCCGTGTTGCTTTTTCCCCAGGTCTCCACGCCCTTGTGTGTTTCTTTTGCTTAAAGATTGCCACCTGAGCTAGCCTCTGTTGCCCATCTTCCTCAGTTTCAGAGGGTAGATATTTCAGGGTTGCTTTTTCCCCAGGTCTCCACGCCTTTGTGTTTTGTTTTTGCTTAACGAGTGCCACCTGAGCTAGCCTCTCTTGCCCATGTTCCTCAGTTTCAGAGGGTAGATATTTCAGGGTTGCTTTGTCCCCAGGGCTCCACGCCTTTGTGCTTTGTTTTTGCTTAAGGATTGCCACCTGAGGTAGCCTCTGTTGCCCATCTTAGTCCGTTTCAGAGGGTGGATTTCTCAGTGTTGCCTTTTCGCCAGCTCCCCACGCCCTTGTGTGTTTCTTTGCTTAAAGATTGTCACCTGAGCTAGGCACTGTTGCCCTGCTTCTTCAGTTTCAGAGGGTACCTTTTTCAGGGTTGCTTTTTGACCGGCTCTCCTCGCCATTGTATTTTTTTATTTTATTTTTTTTGCTTAAAGATTGCCACCTGAGCTAGCCTCTGTTGCCCATCTTCGTCCGTTTCAGAGGGTGGATTTCTCAGTGTTGCCTTTTCGCCAGCTCCCCACGCCCTTGTGTGTTTCTTTTGCTTAAAGATTGTCACCTGAGCTAGGCACTGTTGCAGTTTCAGAGGGTACCTTTTTCAGGGTTGCTTTTTGACCGGCTCTCCTCGCCATTGTATTTTTTTATTTTATTTTTTTTTGCTTAAAGATTGCCACCTGAGCTAGCCTCTGTTGCGCTTCTTTCTCAGTTTCAGAGGGTAGATTTCCCCGTGTTGCTTTTTCCCCAGGTCTCCACGCACTTCCTTTTATTTTTCCTTAAAAATTGCCACCTGAGCTAGCCTCTGTTGCCCATCTTCGTCGGTTTCAGAGGGTAGATTTCTCACTGTTGCTTTTTTGCCAGGTCTGCACGCCCTTGTGTTTTTTTTCTGCTTAAAGGTTGCAACCTGAGCTAGCTTCTTTTGCCCATGTTCCTCAGTTTCAGAGGGTGGATTTCTCCGTGTTGCTTTTTCCCCAGGCCTCCACGCCCTTGTGTGTTTCTTTTGCTTAACGATTGCCACCTGAGCTAGCCTCTGTTGCCCATCTTCGTCCGTTTCAGAGGGTGGATTTCTCAGTGTTGCCTTTTCGCCAGCTCCCCACGCCCTTGTGTGTTTCTTTTGCTTAAAGATTGCCACCTGAAGCCAGCCTCTCTTGCCCATCTTCCTCAGTTTCAGAGGGTAGATATTTCAGGGTTGCTTTTTCCCCAGGTCTCCACGCCTTTGTGTTTTGTTTTTGCTTAACGAGTGCCACCTGAGCTAGCCTCTCTTGCCCATGTTCCTCAGTTTCAGAGGGTAGATATTTCAGGGTTGCTTTGTCCCCAGGGCTCCACGCCTTTGTGCTTTGTTTTTGCTTAAGGATTGCCACCTGAGGTAGCCTCTGTTGCCCATCTTAGTCCGTTTCAGAGGGTGGATTTCTCAGTGTTGCCTTTTCGCCAGCTCCCCACGCCCTTGTGTGTTTCTTTTGCTTAAAGATTGTCACCTGAGCTAGGCACTGTTGCCCTGCTTCCTCAGTTTCAGAGGGTACCTTTTTCAGGGTTGCTTTTTGACCGGCTCTCCTCGCCATTGTATTTTTTTATTTTATTTTTTTTGCTTAAAGATTGCCACCTGAGCTAGCCTCTGTTGCCCATCTTCGTCCGTTTCAGAGGGTGGATTTCTCAGTGTTGCCTTTTCGCCAGCTCCCCACGCCCTTGTGTGTTTCTTTTGCTTAAAGATTGTCACCTGAGCTAGGCACTGTTGCCCTGCTTCTTCAGTTTCAGAGGGTGCCTTTTTCAGGGTTGCTTTTTGACCGGGTCTCCTCGCCATTGTATTTTTTTATTTTATTTTTTTTGCTTAAAGATTGCCACCTGAGCTAGCCTCTGTTGCCCATCTTCGTCCGTTTCAGAGGGTGGATTTCTCAGTGTTGCCTTTTCGCCAGCTCCCCACGCCCTTGTGTGTTTCTTTTGCTTAAAGATTGTCACCTGAGCTAGGCACTGTTGCCCTGCTTCCTCAGTTTCAGAGGGTACCTTTTTCAGGGTTGCTTTTTGACCGGCTCTCCTCGCCATTGTATTTTTTTATTTTATTTTTTTTGCTTAAAGATTGCCACCTGAGCTAGCCTCTGTTGCCCATCTTCGTCCGTTTCAGAGGGTGGATTTCTCAGTGTTGCCTTTTCGCCAGCTCCCCACGCCCTTGTGTGTTTCTTTTGCTTAAAGATTGCCACCTGAAGCCAGCCTCTCTTGCCCATCTTCCTCAGTTTCAGAGGGTAGATATTTCAGGGTTGCTTTTTCCCCAGGTCTCCACGCCTTTGTGTTTTGTTTTTGCTTAACGAGTGCCACCTGAGCTAGCCTCTCTTGCCCATGTTCCTCAGTTTCAGAGGGTAGATATTTCAGGGTTGCTATGTCCCCAGGGCTCCACGCCTTTGTGCTTTGTTTTTGCTTAAGGATTGCCACCTGAGGTAGCCTCTCTTGCCCATCTTCCTCAGTTTCAGAGGGTGGATTTCTCCGTCTTGCTTTTTCCCCAGGTCTCCACGCCCTTGTGTGTTTCTTTTGCTTAAAGATTGCCACCTGAGCTAGCCTCTGTTGCCCATCTTCGTCCGTTTCAGAGGGTGGATTTCTCAGTGTTGCCTTTTCGCCAGCTCCCCACGCCCTTGTGTGTTTCTTTTGCTTAAAGATTGTCACCTGAGCTAGGCACTGTTGCCCTGCTTCCTCAGTTTCAGAGGGTACCTTTTTCAGGGTTGCTTTTTGACCGGCTCTCCTCGCCATTGTATTTTTTTATTTTATTTTTTTTGCTTAAAGATTGCCACCTGAGCTAGCCTCTGTTGCCCATCTTCGTCCGTTTCAGAGGGTGGATTTCTCAGTGTTGCCTTTTCGCCAGCTCCCCACGCCCTTGTGTGTTTCTTTTGCTTAAAGATTGTCACCTGAGCTAGGCACTGTTGCCCTGCTTCTTCAGTTTCAGAGGGTGCCTTTTTCAGGGTTGCTTTTTGACCGGGTCTCCTCGCCATTGTATTTTTTTATTTTATTTTTTTTGCTTAAAGATTGCCACCTGAGCTAGCCTCTGTTGCCCATCTTCGTCCGTTTCAGAGGGTGGATTTCTCAGTGTTGCCTTTTCGCCAGCTCCCCACGCCCTTGTGTGTTTCTTTTGCTTAAAGATTGTCACCTGAGCTAGGCACTGTTGCCCTGCTTCCTCAGTTTCAGAGGGTACCTTTTTCAGGGTTGCTTTTTGACCGGGTCTCCTCGCCATTGTATTTTTTTATTTTATTTTTTTTTGCTTAAAGATTGCCACCTGAGCTAGCCTCTGTTGCGCTTCTTTCTCAGTTTCAGAGGGTAGATTTCCCCGTGTTGCTTTTTCCCCAGGTCTCCACGCACTTCCTTTTATTTTTCCTTAAAAATTGCCACCTGAGCTAGCCTCTGTTGCCCATCTTCGTCGGTTTCAGAGGGTAGATTTCTCACTGTTGCTTTTTTGCCAGGTCTGCACGCCCTTGTGTTTTTTTTCTGCTTAAAGGTTGCAACCTGAGCTAGCTTCTTTTGCCCATGTTCCTCAGTTTCAGAGGGTGGATTTCTCCGTGTTGCTTTTTCCCCAGGCCTCCACGCCCTTGTGTGTTTCTTTTGCTTAACGATTGCCACCTGAGCTAGCCTCTGTTGCCCATCTTCGTCCGTTTCAGAGGGTGGATTTCTCAGTGTTGCCTTTTCGCCAGCTCCCCACGCCCTTGTGTGTTTCTTTTGCTTAAAGATTGCCACCTGAAGCCAGCCTCTCTTGCCCATCTTCCTCAGTTTCAGAGGGTAGATATTTCAGGGTTGCTTTTTCCCCAGGTCTCCACGCCTTTGTGTTTTGTTTTTGCTTAACGAGTGCCACCTGAGCTAGCCTCTCTTGCCCATGTTCCTCAGTTTCAGAGGGTAGATATTTCAGGGTTGCTTTGTCCCCAGGGCTCCACGCCTTTGTGCTTTGTTTTTGCTTAAGGATTGCCACCTGAGGTAGCCTCTCTTGCCCATCTTCCTCAGTTTCAGAGGGTGGATTTCTCCGTGTTGCTTTTTCCCCAGGTCTCCACGCCCTTGTGTGTTTCTTTTGCTTAAAGATTGCCACCTGAGCTAGCCTCTGTTGCCCATCTTCCTCAGTTTCAGAGGGTAGATATTTCAGGGTTGCTTTTTCCCCAGGTCTCCACGCCTTTGTGTTTTGTTTTTGCTTAACGAGTGCCACCTGAGCTAGCCTCTCTTGCCCATGTTCCTCAGTTTCAGAGGGTAGATATTTCAGGGTTGCTTTGTCCCCAGGGCTCCACGCCTTTGTGCTTTGTTTTTGCTTAAGGATTGCCACCTGAGGTAGCCTCTGTTGCCCATCTTAGTCCGTTTCAGAGGGTGGATTTCTCAGTGTTGCCTTTTCGCCAGCTCCCCACGCCCTTGTGTGTTTCTTTTGCTTAAAGATTGTCACCTGAGCTAGGCACTGTTGCCCTGCTTCTTCAGTTTCAGAGGGTGCCTTTTTCAGGGTTGCTTTTTGACCGGGTCTCCTCGCCATTGTATTTTTTTATTTTATTTTTTTTGCTTAAAGATTGCCACCTGAGCTAGCCTCTGTTGCCCATCTTCGTCCGTTTCAGAGGGTGGATTTCTCAGTGTTGCCTTTTCGCCAGCTCCCCACGCCCTTGTGTGTTTCTTTTGCTTAAAGATTGTCACCTGAGCTAGGCACTGTTGCCCTGCTTCCTCAGTTTCAGAGGGTACCTTTTTCAGGGTTGCTTTTTGACCGGGTCTCCTCGCCATTGTATTTTTTTATTTTATTTTTTTTTGCTTAAAGATTGCCACCTGAGCTAGCCTCTGTTGCGCTTCTTTCTCAGTTTCAGAGGGTAGATTTCCCCGTGTTGCTTTTTCCCCAGGTCTCCACGCACTTCCTTTTATTTTTCCTTAAAAATTGCCACCTGAGCTAGCCTCTGTTGCCCATCTTCGTCGGTTTCAGAGGGTAGATTTCTCACTGTTGCTTTTTTGCCAGGTCTGCACGCCCTTGTGTTTTTTTTCTGCTTAAAGGTTGCAACCTGAGCTAGCTTCTTTTGCCCATGTTCCTCAGTTTCAGAGGGTGGATTTCTCCGTGTTGCTTTTTCCCCAGGCCTCCACGCCCTTGTGTGTTTCTTTTGCTTAACGATTGCCACCTGAGCTAGCCTCTGTTGCCCATCTTCGTCCGTTTCAGAGGGTGGATTTCTCAGTGTTGCCTTTTCGCCAGCTCCCCACGCCCTTGTGTGTTTCTTTTGCTTAAAGATTGCCACCTGAAGCCAGCCTCTCTTGCCCATCTTCCTCAGTTTCAGAGGGTAGATATTTCAGGGTTGCTTTTTCCCCAGGTCTCCACGCCTTTGTGTTTTGTTTTTGCTTAACGAGTGCCACCTGAGCTAGCCTCTCTTGCCCATGTTCCTCAGTTTCAGAGGGTAGATATTTCAGGGTTGCTTTGTCCCCAGGGCTCCACGCCTTTGTGCTTTGTTTTTGCTTAAGGATTGCCACCTGAGGTAGCCTCTCTTGCCCATCTTCCTCAGTTTCAGAGGGTGGATTTCTCCGTGTTGCTTTTTCCCCAGGTCTCCACGCCCTTGTGTGTTTCTTTTGCTTAAAGATTGCCACCTGAGCTAGCCTCTGTTGCCCATCTTCCTCAGTTTCAGAGGGTAGATATTTCAGGGTTGCTTTTTCCCCAGGTCTCCACGCCTTTGTGTTTTGTTTTTGCTTAACGAGTGCCACCTGAGCTAGCCTCTCTTGCCCATGTTCCTCAGTTTCAGAGGGTAGATATTTCAGGGTTGCTTTGTCCCCAGGGCTCCACGCCTTTGTGCTTTGTTTTTGCTTAAGGATTGCCACCTGAGGTAGCCTCTGTTGCCCATCTTAGTCCGTTTCAGAGGGTGGATTTCTCAGTGTTGCCTTTTCGCCAGCTCCCCACGCCCTTGTGTGTTTCTTTTGCTTAAAGATTGTCACCTGAGCTAGGCACTGTTGCCCTGCTTCTTCAGTTTCAGAGGGTGCCTTTTTCAGGGTTGCTTTTTGACCGGGTCTCCTCGCCATTGTATTTTTTTATTTTATTTTTTTTGCTTAAAGATTGCCACCTGAGCTAGCCTCTGTTGCCCATCTTCGTCCGTTTCAGAGGGTGGATTTCTCAGTGTTGCCTTTTCGCCAGCTCCCCACGCCCTTGTGTGTTTCTTTTGCTTAAAGATTGTCACCTGAGCTAGGCACTGTTGCCCTGCTTCCTCAGTTTCAGAGGGTACCTTTTTCAGGGTTGCTTTTTGACCGGGTCTCCTCGCCATTGTATTTTTTTATTTTATTTTTTTTTGCTTAAAGATTGCCACCTGAGCTAGCCTCTGTTGCGCTTCTTTCTCAGTTTCAGAGGGTAGATTTCCCCGTGTTGCTTTTTCCCCAGGTCTCCACGCACTTCCTTTTATTTTTCCTTAAAAATTGCCACCTGAGCTAGCCTCTGTTGCCCATCTTCGTCGGTTTCAGAGGGTAGATTTCTCACTGTTGCTTTTTTGCCAGGTCTGCACGCCCTTGTGTTTTTTTTCTGCTTAAAGGTTGCAACCTGAGCTAGCTTCTTTTGCCCATGTTCCTCAGTTTCAGAGGGTGGATTTCTCCGTGTTGCTTTTTCCCCAGGCCTCCACGCCCTTGTGTGTTTCTTTTGCTTAACGATTGCCACCTGAGCTAGCCTCTGTTGCCCATCTTCGTCCGTTTCAGAGGGTGGATTTCTCAGTGTTGCCTTTTCCCCAGCTCCCCACGCCCTTGTGTGTTTCTTTTGCTTAAAGATTGCCACCTGAAGCCAGCCTCTCTTGCCCATCTTCCTCAGTTTCAGAGGGTAGATATTTCAGGGTTGCTTTTTCCCCAGGTCTCCACGCCTTTGTGTTTTGTTTTTGCTTAACGAGTGCCACCTGAGCTAGCCTCTCTTGCCCATGTTCCTCAGTTTCAGAGGGTAGATATTTCAGGGTTGCTTTGTCCCCAGGGCTCCACGCCTTTGTGCTTTGTTTTTGCTTAAGGATTGCCACCTGAGGTAGCCTCTCTTGCCCATCTTCCTCAGTTTCAGAGGGTGGATTTCTCCGTGTTGCTTTTTCCCCAGGTCTCCACGCCCTTGTGTGTTTCTTTTGCTTAAAGATTGCCACCTGAGCTAGCCTCTGTTGCCCATCTTCCTCAGTTTCAGAGGGTAGATATTTCAGGGTTGCTTTTTCCCCAGGTCTCCACGCCTTTGTGTTTTGTTTTTGCTTAACGAGTGCCACCTGAGCTAGCCTCTCTTGCCCATGTTCCTCAGTTTCAGAGGGTAGATATTTCAGGGTTGCTTTGTCCCCAGGGCTCCACGCCTTTGTGCTTTGTTTTTGCTTAAGGATTGCCACCTGAGGTAGCCTCTGTTGCCCATCTTAGTCCGTTTCAGAGGGTGGATTTCTCAGTGTTGCCTTTTCGCCAGCTCCCCACGCCCTTGTGTGTTTCTTTTGCTTAAAGATTGTCACCTGAGCTAGGCACTGTTGCCCTGCTTCTTCAGTTTCAGAGGGTACCTTTTTCAGGGTTGCTTTTTGACCGGCTCTCCTCGCCATTGTATTTTTTTATTTTATTTTTTTTGCTTAAAGATTGCCACCTGAGCTAGCCTCTGTTGCCCATCTTCGTCCGTTTCAGAGGGTGGATTTCTCAGTGTTGCCTTTTCGCCAGCTCCCCACGCCCTTGTGTGTTTCTTTTGCTTAAAGATTGTCACCTGAGCTAGGCACTGTTGCCCTGCTTCCTCAGTTTCAGAGGGTACCTTTTTCAGGGTTGCTTTTTGACCGGCTCTCCTCGCCATTGTATTTTTTTATTTTATTTTTTTTTGCTTAAAGATTGCCACCTGAGCTAGCCTCTGTTGCGCTTCTTTCTCAGTTTCAGAGGGTAGATTTCCCCGTGTTGCTTTTTCCCCAGGTCTCCACGCACTTCCTTTTATTTTTCCTTAAAAATTGCCACCTGAGCTAGCCTCTGTTGCCCATCTTCGTCGGTTTCAGAGGGTAGATTTCTCACTGTTGCTTTTTTGCCAGGTCTGCACGCCCTTGTGTTTTTTTTCTGCTTAAAGGTTGCAACCTGAGCTAGCTTCTTTTGCCCATGTTCCTCAGTTTCAGAGGGTGGATTTCTCCGTGTTGCTTTTTCCCCAGGCCTCCACGCCCTTGTGTGTTTCTTTTGCTTAACGATTGCCACCTGAGCTAGCCTCTGTTGCCCATCTTCGTCCGTTTCAGAGGGTGGATTTCTCAGTGTTGCCTTTTCGCCAGCTCCCCACGCCCTTGTGTGTTTCTTTTGCTTAAAGATTGCCACCTGAAGCCAGCCTCTCTTGCCCATCTTCCTCAGTTTCAGAGGGTAGATATTTCAGGGTTGCTTTTTCCCCAGGTCTCCACGCCTTTGTGTTTTGTTTTTGCTTAACGAGTGCCACCTGAGCTAGCCTCTCTTGCCCATGTTCCTCAGTTTCAGAGGGTAGATATTTCAGGGTTGCTTTGTCCCCAGGGCTCCACGCCTTTGTGCTTTGTTTTTGCTTAAGGATTGCCACCTGAGGTAGCCTCTGTTGCCCATCTTAGTCCGTTTCAGAGGGTGGATTTCTCAGTGTTGCCTTTTCGCCAGCTCCCCACGCCCTTGTGTGTTTCTTTTGCTTAAAGATTGTCACCTGAGCTAGGCACTGTTGCCCTGCTTCCTCAGTTTCAGAGGGTACCTTTTTCAGGGTTGCTTTTTGACCGGCTCTCCTCGCCATTGTATTTTTTTATTTTATTTTTTTTGCTTAAAGATTGCCACCTGAGCTAGCCTCTGTTGCCCATCTTCGTCCGTTTCAGAGGGTGGATTTCTCAGTGTTGCCTTTTCGCCAGCTCCCCACGCCCTTGTGTGTTTCTTTTGCTTAAAGATTGTCACCTGAGCTAGGCACTGTTGCCCTGCTTCCTCAGTTTCAGAGGGTGCCTTTTTCAGGGTTGCTTTTTGACCGGGTCTCCTCGCCATTGTATTTTTTTATTTTATTTTTTTTGCTTAAAGATTGCCACCTGAGCTAGCCTCTGTTGCCCATCTTCGTCCGTTTCAGAGGGTGGATTTCTCAGTGTTGCCTTTTCGCCAGCTCCCCACGCCCTTGTGTGTTTCTTTTGCTTAAAGATTGTCACCTGAGCTAGGCACTGTTGCCCTGCTTCCTCAGTTTCAGAGGGTACCTTTTTCAGGGTTGCTTTTTGACCGGCTCTCCTCGCCATTGTATTTTTTTATTTTATTTTTTTTGCTTAAAGATTGCCACCTGAGCTAGCCTCTGTTGCCCATCTTCGTCCGTTTCAGAGGGTGGATTTCTCAGTGTTGCCTTTTCGCCAGCTCCCCACGCCCTTGTGTGTTTCTTTTGCTTAAAGATTGCCACCTGAAGCCAGCCTCTCTTGCCCATCTTCCTCAGTTTCAGAGGGTAGATATTTCAGGGTTGCTTTTTCCCCAGGTCTCCACGCCTTTGTGTTTTGTTTTTGCTTAACGAGTGCCACCTGAGCTAGCCTCTCTTGCCCATGTTCCTCAGTTTCAGAGGGTAGATATTTCAGGGTTGCTATGTCCCCAGGGCTCCACGCCTTTGTGCTTTGTTTTTGCTTAAGGATTGCCACCTGAGGTAGCCTCTCTTGCCCATCTTCCTCAGTTTCAGAGGGTGGATTTCTCCGTCTTGCTTTTTCCCCAGGTCTCCACGCCCTTGTGTGTTTCTTTTGCTTAAAGATTGCCACCTGAGCTAGCCTCTGTTGCCCATCTTCGTCCGTTTCAGAGGGTGGATTTCTCAGTGTTGCCTTTTCGCCAGCTCCCCACGCCCTTGTGTGTTTCTTTTGCTTAAAGATTGTCACCTGAGCTAGGCACTGTTGCCCTGCTTCCTCAGTTTCAGAGGGTACCTTTTTCAGGGTTGCTTTTTGACCGGCTCTCCTCGCCATTGTATTTTTTTATTTTATTTTTTTTGCTTAAAGATTGCCACCTGAGCTAGCCTCTGTTGCCCATCTTCGTCCGTTTCAGAGGGTGGATTTCTCAGTGTTGCCTTTTCGCCAGCTCCCCACGCCCTTGTGTGTTTCTTTTGCTTAAAGATTGCCACCTGAAGCCAGCCTCTCTTGCCCATCTTCCTCAGTTTCAGAGGGTAGATATTTCAGGGTTGCTTTTTCCCCAGGTCTCCACGCCTTTAGGTTTTGTTTTTGCTTAACGAGTGCCACCTGAGCTAGCCTCTCTTGCCCATGTTCCTCAGTTTCAGAGGGTAGATATTTCAGGGTTGCTTTGTCCCCAGGGCTCCACGCCTTTGTGCTTTGTTTTTGCTTAAGGATTGCCACCTGAGGTAGCCTCTCTTGCCCATCTTCCTCAGTTTCAGAGGGTGGATTTCTCCGTGTTGCTTTTTCCCCAGGTCTCCACGCCCTTGTGTGTTTCTTTTGCTTAAAGATTGCCACCTGAGCTAGCCTCTGTTGCCCATCTTCGTCCGTTTCAGAGGGTGGATTTCTCAGTGTTGCCTTTTCGCCAGCTCCCCACGCCCTTGTGTGTTTCTTTTGCTTAAAGATTGTCACCTGAGCTAGGCACTGTTGCCCTGCTTCCTCAGTTTCAGAGGGTACCTTTTTCAGGGTTGCTTTTTCACCGGGTCTCCTCGCCATTGTATTTTTTTATCTTATTTTTTTTGCTTAAAGATTGCCACCTGAGCTAGCCTCTGTTGCGCTTCTTTCTCAGTTCTAGAGGGTAGATTTCTCCGTGTTGCTTTTTCCCCAGGTCTCCACGCACTTCCTTTTATTTTTCCTTAAAAATTGCCACCTGAGCTAGCCTCTGTTGTCCATCTTCGTCGGTTTCAGAGGGTAGATTTCTCACTGTTGCTTTTTTGCCAGGTCTGCACGCCCTTGTGTTTTTTTTCTGCTTAAAGGTTGCAACCTGAGCTAGCTTCTTTTGCCCATGTCCCTCAGTTTCAGAGGGTGGATTTCTCCGTGTTGCTTTTTCCCCAGGCCTCCACGCCCTTGTGTGTTTCTTTTGCTTAAAGATTGCCACCTGAAGCCAGCCTCTCTTGCCCATCTTCCTCAGTTTCAGAGGGTAGATATTTCAGGGTTGCTTTTTCCCCAGGTCTCCACGCCTTTGTGTTTTGTTTTTGCTTAACGATTGCCACCTGAGCTAGCCTCTCTTGCCCATGTTCCTCAGTTTCAGAGGGTAGATATTTCAGGGTTGCTTTGTCCCCAGGGCTCCACGCCTTTGTGCTTTGTTTTTGCTTAAGGATTGCCACCTGAGGTAGCCTCTCTTGCCCATCTTCCTCAGTTTCAGAGGGTGGATTTCTCCGTGTTGCTTTTTCCCCAGGTCTCCACGCCCTTGTGTGTTTCTTTTGCTTAAAGATTGCCACCTGAAGCCAGCCTCTCTTGCCCATCTTCCTCAGTTTCAGAGGGTAGATATTTCAGGGTTGCTTTTTCCCCAGGTCTCCACGCCCTTGTGTGTTTCTTTTGCTTAAAGATTGTCACCTGAGCTAGGCACTGTTGCCCTGCTTCCTCAGTTTCAGAGGGTACCTTTTTCAGGGTTGCTTTTTGACCGGGTCTCCTCGCCATTGTATTTTTTTATCTTATTTTTTTTGCTTAAAGATTGCCACCTGAGCTAGCCTCTGTTGCGCTTCTTTCTCAGTTCTAGAGGGTAGATTTCTCCGTGTTGCTTTTTCCCCAGGTCTCCACGCACTTCCTTTTATTTTTCCTTAAAAATTGCCACCTGAGCTAGCCTCTGTTGTCCATCTTCGTCGGTTTCAGAGGGTAGATTTCTCACTGTTGCTTTTTTGCCAGGTCTGCACGCCCTTGTGTTTTTTTTCTGCTTAAAGGTTGCAACCTGAGCTAGCTTCTTTTGCCCATGTCCCTCAGTTTCAGAGGGTGGATTTCTCCGTGTTGCTTTTTCCCCAGGCCTCCACGCCCTTGTGTGTTTCTTTTGCTTAAAGATTGCCACCTGAAGCCAGCCTCTCTTGCCCATCTTCCTCAGTTTCAGAGGGTAGATATTTCAGGGTTGCTTTTTCCCCAGGTCTCCACGCCTTTGTGTTTTGTTTTTGCTTAACGATTGCCACCTGAGCTAGCCTCTCTTGCCCATGTTCCTCAGTTTCAGAGGGTAGATATTTCAGGGTTGCTTTGTCCCCAGGGCTCCACGCCTTTGTGCTTTGTTTTTGCTTAAGGATTGCCACCTGAGGTAGCCTCTCTTGCCCATCTTCCTCAGTTTCAGAGGGTGGATTTCTCCGTGTTGCTTTTTCCCCAGGTCTCCACGCCCTTGTGTGTTTCTTTTGCTTAAAGATTGCCACCTGAGCTAGCCTCTGTTGCCCATCTTCGTCCGTTTCAGAGGGTGGATTTCTCAGTGTTGCCTTTTCGCCAGCTCCCCACGCCCTTGTGTGTTTCTTTTGCTTAAAGATTGTCACCTGAGCTAGGCACTGTTGCCCTGCTTCCTCAGTTTCAGAGGGTACCTTTTTCAGGGTTGCTTTTTGACTGGGTCTCCTTGCCATTGTATTTTTTATCTTATTTTTTTTGCTTAAAGATTGCCACCTGAGCTAGCCTCTGTTGCGCTTCTTTCTCAGTTCTAGAGGGTAGATTTCTCCGTGTTGCTTTTTCCCCAGGTCTCCACGCACTTCCTTTTATTTTTCCTTAAAAATTGCCACCTGAGCTAGCCTCTGTTGTCCATCTTCGTCGGTTTCAGAGGGTAGATTTCTCACTGTTGCTTTTTTGCCAGGTCTGCACGCCCTTGTGTTTTTTTTCTGCTTAAGGATTGCCACCTGAGGTAGCCTCTCTTGCCCATCTTCCTCAGTTTCAGAGGGTGGATTTCTCCGTGTTGCTTTTTCCCCAGGTCTCCACGCCCTTGTGTGTTTCTTTTGCTTAAAGATTGCCACCTGAAGCCAGCCTCTCTTGCCCATCTTCCTCAGTTTCAGAGGGTAGATATTTCAGGGTTGCTTTTTCCCCAGGTCTCCACGCCCTTGTGTGTTTCTTTTGCTTAAAGATTGTCACCTGAGCTAGGCACTGTTGCCCTGCTTCCTCAGTTTCAGAGGGTACCTTTTTCAGGGTTGCTTTTTGACCGGGTCTCCTCGCCATTGTATTTTTTTATCTTATTTTTTTTGCTTAAAGATTGCCACCTGAGCTAGCCTCTGTTGCGCTTCTTTCTCAGTTCTAGAGGGTAGATTTCTCCGTGTTGCTTTTTCCCCAGGTCTCCACGCACTTCCTTTTATTTTTCCTTAAAAATTGCCACCTGAGCTAGCCTCTGTTGTCCATCTTCGTCGGTTTCAGAGGGTAGATTTCTCACTGTTGCTTTTTTGCCAGGTCTGCACGCCCTTGTGTTTTTTTTCTGCTTAAAGGTTGCAACCTGAGCTAGCTTCTTTTGCCCATGTCCCTCAGTTTCAGAGGGTGGATTTCTCCGTGTTGCTTTTTCCCCAGGCCTCCACGCCCTTGTGTGTTTCTTTTGCTTAAAGATTGCCACCTGAAGCCAGCCTCTCTTGCCCATCTTCCTCAGTTTCAGAGGGTAGATATTTCAGGGTTGCTTTTTCCCCAGGTCTCCACGCCTTTGGGTTTTGTTTTTGCTTAACGATTGCCACCTGAGCTAGCCTCTCTTGCCCATGTTCCTCAGTTTCAGAGGGTAGATATTTCAGGGTTGCTTTGTCCCCAGGGCTCCACGCCTTTGTGCTTTGTTTTTGCTTAAGGATTGCCACCTGAGGTAGCCTCTCTTGCCCATCTTCCTCAGTTTCAGAGGGTGGATTTCTCCGTGTTGCTTTTTCCCCAGGTCTCCACGCCCTTGTGTGTTTCTTTTGCTTAAAGATTGCCACCTGAGCTAGCCTCTGTTGCCCATCTTCGTCCGTTTCAGAGGGTGGATTTCTCAGTGTTGCCTTTTCGCCAGCTCCCCACGCCCTTGTGTGTTTCTTTTGCTTAAAGATTGTCACCTGAGCTAGGCACTGTTGCCCTGCTTCCTCAGTTTCAGAGGGTACCTTTTTCAGGGTTGCTTTTTGACTGGGTCTCCTTGCCATTGTATTTTTTATCTTATTTTTTTTGCTTAAAGATTGCCACCTGAGCTAGCCTCTGTTGCGCTTCTTTCTCAGTTCTAGAGGGTAGATTTCTCCGTGTTGCTTTTTCCCCAGGTCTCCACGCACTTCCTTTTATTTTTCCTTAAAAATTGCCACCTGAGCTAGCCTCTGTTGTCCATCTTCGTCGGTTTCAGAGGGTAGATTTCTCACTGTTGCTTTTTTGCCAGGTCTGCACGCCCTTGTGTTTTTTTTCTGCTTAAGGATTGCCACCTGAGGTAGCCTCTCTTGCCCATCTTCCTCAGTTTCAGAGGGTGGATTTCTCCGTGTTGCTTTTTCCCCATGTCTCCACGCCCTTGTGTGTTTCTTTTGCTTAAAGATTGCCACCTGAAGCCAGCCTCTCTTGCCCATCTTCCTCAGTTTCAGAGGGTAGATATTTCAGGGTTGCTTTTTCCCCAGGTCTCCACGCCCTTGTGTGTTTCTTTTGCTTAAAGATTGTCACCTGAGCTAGGCACTGTTGCCCTGCTTCCTCAGTTTCAGAGGGTACCTTTTTCAGGGTTGCTTTTTGACCGGGTCTCCTCGCCATTGTATTTTTTTATCTTATTTTTTTTGCTTAAAGATTGCCACCTGAGCTAGCCTCTGTTGCGCTTCTTTCTCAGTTCTAGAGGGTAGATTTCTCCGTGTTGCTTTTTCCCCAGGTCTCCACGCACTTCCTTTTATTTTTCCTTAAAAATTGCCACCTGAGCTAGCCTCTGTTGTCCATCTTCGTCGGTTTCAGAGGGTAGATTTCTCACTGTTGCTTTTTTGCCAGGTCTGCACGCCCTTGTGTTTTTTTTCTGCTTAAAGGTTGCAACCTGAGCTAGCTTCTTTTGCCCATGTCCCTCAGTTTCAGAGGGTGGATTTCTCCGTGTTGCTTTTTCCCCAGGCCTCCACGCCCTTGTGTGTTTCTTTTGCTTAAAGATTGCCACCTGAAGCCAGCCTCTCTTGCCCATCTTCCTCAGTTTCAGAGGGTAGATATTTCAGGGTTGCTTTTTCCCCAGGTCTCCACGCCTTTGGGTTTTGTTTTTGCTTAACGATTGCCACCTGAGCTAGCCTCTCTTGCCCATGTTCCTCAGTTTCAGAGGGTAGATATTTCAGGGTTGCTTTGTCCCCAGGGCTCCACGCCTTTGTGCTTTGTTTTTGCTTAAGGATTGCCACCTGAGGTAGCCTCTCTTGCCCATCTTCCTCAGTTTCAGAGGGTGGATTTCTCCGTGTTGCTTTTTCCCCAGGTCTCCACGCCCTTGTGTGTTTCTTTTGCTTAAAGATTGCCACCTGAGCTAGCCTCTGTTGCCCATCTTCGTCCGTTTCAGAGGGTGGATTTCTCAGTGTTGCCTTTTCGCCAGCTCCCCACGCCCTTGTGTGTTTCTTTTGCTTAAAGATTGTCACCTGAGCTAGGCACTGTTGCCCTGCTTCCTCAGTTTCAGAGGGTACCTTTTTCAGGGTTGCTTTTTGACCGGGTCTCCTCGCCATTGTATTTTTTATCTTATTTTTTTTGCTTAAAGATTGCCACCTGAGCTAGCCTCTGTTGCGCTTCTTTCTCAGTTCTAGAGGGTAGATTTCTCCGTGTTGCTTTTTCCCCAGGTCTCCACGCACTTCCTTTTATTTTTCCTTAAAAATTGCCACCTGAGCTAGCCTCTGTTGTCCATCTTCGTCGGTTTCAGAGGGTAGATTTCTCACTGTTGCTTTTTTGCCAGGTCTGCACGCCCTTGTGTTTTTTTTCTGCTTAAAGGTTGCAACCTGAGCTAGCTTCTTTTGCCCATGTCCCTCAGTTTCAGAGGGTGGATTTCTCCGTGTTGCTTTTTCCCCAGGTCTCCACGCCCTTGTGTGTTTCTTTTGCTTAAAGATTGCCACCTGAAGCCAGCCTCTCTTGCCCATCTTCCTCAGTTTCAGAGGGTAGATATTTCAGGGTTGCTTTTTCCCCAGGTCTCCACGCCCTTGTGTGTTTCTTTTGCTTAAAGATTGTCACCTGAGCTAGGCACTGTTGCCCTGCTTCCTCAGTTTCAGAGGGTACCTTTTTCAGGGTTGCTTTTTGACCGGGTCTCCTCGCCATTGTATTTTTTTATCTTATTTTTTTTGCTTAAAGATTGCCACCTGAGCTAGCCTCTGTTGCGCTTCTTTCTCAGTTCTAGAGGGTAGATTTCTCCGTGTTGCTTTTTCCCCAGGTCTCCACGCACTTCCTTTTATTTTTCCTTAAAAATTGCCACCTGAGCTAGCCTCTGTTGTCCATCTTCGTCGGTTTCAGAGGGTAGATTTCTCACTGTTGCTTTTTTGCCAGGTCTGCACGCCCTTGTGTTTTTTTTCTGCTTAAAGGTTGCAACCTGAGCTAGCTTCTTTTGCCCATGTCCCTCAGTTTCAGAGGGTGGATTTCTCCGTGTTGCTTTTTCCCCAGGCCTCCACGCCCTTGTGTGTTTCTTTTGCTTAAAGATTGCCACCTGAAGCCAGCCTCTCTTGCCCATCTTCCTCAGTTTCAGAGGGTAGATATTTCAGGGTTGCTTTTTCCCCAGGTCTCCACGCCTTTGGGTTTTGTTTTTGCTTAACGATTGCCACCTGAGCTAGCCTCTCTTGCCCATGTTCCTCAGTTTCAGAGGGTAGATATTTCAGGGTTGCTTTGTCCCCAGGGCTCCACGCCTTTGTGCTTTGTTTTTGCTTAAGGATTGCCACCTGAGGTAGCCTCTCTTGCCCATCTTCCTCAGTTTCAGAGGGTGGATTTCTCCGTGTTGCTTTTTCCCCAGGTCTCCACGCCCTTGTGTGTTTCTTTTGCTTAAAGATTGCCACCTGAGCTAGCCTCTGTTGCCCATCTTCGTCCGTTTCAGAGGGTGGATTTCTCAGTGTTGCCTTTTCGCCAGCTCCCCACGCCCTTGTGTGTTTCTTTTGCTTAAAGATTGTCACCTGAGCTAGGCACTGTTGCCCTGCTTCCTCAGTTTCAGAGGGTACCTTTTTCAGGGTTGCTTTTTGACCGGCTCTCCTCGCCATTGTATTTTTTTATCTTATTTTTTTTGCTTAAAGATTGCCACCTGAGCTAGCCTCTGTTGCGCTTCTTTCTCAGTTCTAGAGGGTAGATTTCTCCGTGTTGCTTTTTCCCCAGGTCTCCACGCACTTCCTTTTATTTTTCCTTAAAAATTGCCACCTGAGCTAGCCTCTGTTGTCCATCTTCGTCGGTTTCAGAGGGTAGATTTCTCACTGTTGCTTTTTTGCCAGGTCTGCACGCCCTTGTGTTTTTTTTCTGCTTAAAGGTTGCAACCTGAGCTAGCTTCTTTTGCCCATGTCCCTCAGTTTCAGAGGGTGGATTTCTCCGTGTTGCTTTTTCCCCAGGCCTCCACGCCCTTGTGTGTTTCTTTTGCTTAAAGATTGCCACCTGAAGCCAGCCTCTCTTGCCCATCTTCCTCAGTTTCAGAGGGTAGATATTTCAGGGTTGCTTTTTCCCCAGGTCTCCACGCCTTTGGGTTTTGTTTTTGCTTAACGATTGCCACCTGAGCTAGCCTCTCTTGCCCATCTTCCTGAGTTTCAGAGGGTCGATATCTCCGTGTTGCTGTTTCCTCAGGTCTCCACGCCCTTGTGTGTTTCTTTTGCTTAACGTTTGCCACCTGAAGCCAGCCTCTCTTGCCCATCTTCCTCAGTTTCAGAGGGTGGATTTCTCCGTGTTGCTTTTTCCCCAGGTCTCCACGCCCTTGTGTGTTTCTTTTGCTTAAAGATTGCCACCTGAGCTAGCCTCTGTTGCCCATCTTCGTCCGTTTCAGAGGGTGGATTTCTCAGTGTTGCCTTTTCGCCAGCTCCCCACGCCCTTGTGTGTTTCTTTTGCTTAAAGATTGTCACCTGAGCTAGGCACTGTTGCCCTGCTTCCTCAGTTTCAGAGGGTACCTTTTTCAGGGTTGCTTTTTGACCGGGTCTCCTCGCCATTGTATTTTTTTATCTTATTTTTTTTGCTTAAAGATTGCCACCTGAGCTAGCCTCTGTTGCCCATCTTCGTCCGTTTCAGAGGGTGGATTTCTCAGTGTTGCCTTTTCCCCAGCTCCCCACGCCCTTGTGTGTTTCTTTTGCTGAAAGATTGCCACCTGAAGCCAGCCTCTCTTGCCCATCTTCGTCAGTTTCAGAGGGTGGATTTCTCAGTGTTGCTTTTTCCCCAGCTCCCCACGCCCTTGTGTGTTTCTTTTGCTTAAAGATTGTCACCTGAGCTAGGCACTGTTGCCCTGCTTCCTCAGTTTCAGAGGGTACCTTTTTCAGGGTTGCTTTTTGACCGCGTCTCCTCGCTATTGTATTTTTTTATCTTATTTTTTTTGCTTAAAGATTGCCACCTGAGCTAGCCTCTGTTGCGCTTCTTTCTCAGTTCTAGAGGGTAGATTTCTCCGTGTTGCTTTTTCCCCAGGTCTCCACGCACTTCCTTTCATTTTTCCTTAAAAATTGCCACCTGAGCTAGCCCCTGTTGCCCATCTTCGTCGGTTTCAGAGGGTAGATTTCTCAGTGTTGATTTTTCCCCATTTCTCCACGCCCTCGTGCTTTTTTTTTTTATTTCCTTAAATGTCGGCGCCTGAGCTAGCTTCTTTTGCCCATCTTCGTCAGTTTCAGCGGGTAGACTCTCCGCCTGCCTTCGACAGGCCCTCTGGACTGGAAAGCTTTCCTCCTCCCGTCATCACGGTCCTTCTCGGATGACGTGCCTGGTTTCGGTTTGACCGTCCCCGCCCGCCCTGATTTTCTAAGTCCTCCCGGGAACCCCGGGGGCGCTCCAGCCGCTCCGGGAAGCGGCGGCCTCCCGGCCGCACCGGCCCAGCCCGGCCCGGGCCGCCCCCTGGCCTCTCTGGGGGGAACTCTCCCCTTCCCCTTCCCGGTGATCGCCCGAGAAACCTTTTCCGAGTCCCCCTCCTGCGGCTGGGGCTGCGCCTTGGCGGCCGGGAGCCCGCGGGCGGACGCCCCGGGGCCGCACTGGGCCGGGAGGCTGGGTCCGAGGGGGCTCCGGGACGGGATCGGGCGGCCCGGCGGCCCGGCTGTGCTCCCCGGCGGGCCCGCGCTCCGGCTCCGTCCCGCTGAGGCGGTCGTCGGTCGCCGGGTGCCACCTGGCGGCCGCTTTTATATCGTCTCTTTCCTCCGGAGCTCCGGCGACGCGGGCCAAGGGACGGGACTCGGCCGCGGTGACCGAGGCAGAGTCCCGGGAGGCCGGCGTCGCTGGCGGGATCTGGCCCGGTGGCGCCGGGGCGTGAGCGCGACGCCCGCTCGCCGGAGATTGGAGGTGCAGGCTACTGAGGGAGGTGGCTGTCGCCGCGCCGCCCGGTGCCGGCCGGGGTGTGGGGCCTCCCGGACGGGTCGACCAGCAGCCGCCGGTGCCCCTCCGTCCCCGGGAGGGGGTGGGGGGCCGCCGCGGGGGAACGGGCGAGGGAGCTCGTCCCGTGCCCGGCCGTCGTCCCGAGGGCGGCCCGGTGGTCGGGCCTTCCGCGTCGCCGATCCCCTTTCCGCGCCCCGCTCCGGAGGTGGGCGACCGGCCGGGGCCTTGCGGGGGAGGCCCGTGGAGGGCGCGACGGGCTCGGCCGCCGGGCTGGCCTTTTCCCCACTGGTCTTCCGAGTCGACCGGCTCTGGCGGTGGGGACCGGGCCCGGTCCTCGGATGCCTCCTCCTCCGTGGCAGTTTTTTTTTCCAAGTCCCGCCCTGGAGAAGAGCGTGGACCGGCCCCGGGAGCCCTCGAGGGCGGGCCGGGGAGGGCGTCCCCGGCCCGGACGCGTGCCCGGGGTGGGTCCGGGCCGTCGGACCGGACTTCTCTCTCCGAGTTTCGCGGGTCGCGTCTTTGTCCGGAGGCGGGAGGGGGCCGGCTCGAGGCGTAGGTGGAGCCCCGGCTGAGGGACGGGAGCCACGGTCCCGCCCCGGGCCCGGTCGCCGGAGGCGCCTCCGCGGAATTCTTTTCTAAGTCCTGACCCGGCGACTCAGAGGGAGGGACCGACCGGTCCCGGCCCGCGCGGGCGGCCCAGGGAGGCTGTCCCCGGCTCCCCCTGCCGCCACGCTTCTGGGGTCGACCAGATGGCCCCGGGAGCTCCGGGCCTGGTGGCGATGGGGTCGTGCTTGGGGTCTGGTGGCCGTGGCCGTGATCCAGGGGTTCCCCTGGTGATCCGTGGGTGGGCCCCGTCTCCGGGCGCGGCGATTCTTGCCCCCGAATGGGTGGTTTTGTGCCGCCAGGTAAGTGCTGACACGCTCTGCTCGGGTGACAGTCGCCCGAGAGCTTCCGGGTGCCTGGATGCGTGTGCGGGGAGGGCTCCGGGCTCTGGCCGAGAACCGGACGCCCGTTTCCACCCCCGCCGCTTGAGCCGCCCGCTGGGGCCTGCGCGCCGGCTCTTGTGCGTTCCAGGCGCCCCCACGACCGTGGTGCCACCTCCGGTCTCTGGTACCCGAGGGCGGCGGGGTTAGGGGCGCGGGGTCCTCTACCACGTGCACTCCCTGCCGCCGGCACCCGGGTGCGGTCGCGACTTACCCCATCCCACCGGCTCCGTGCCAGTGCGTGTCAGGCGTTCTCGTCCTGGGGTGGTCGCCCGCGCTTGCTGGAGGAGGAGAGGGGTCGGTGAGGCTGAAGCAGGCTCCTCCGCTCGCTGTCCTCGCCGGCCTTCCCTTGCTCGGGGGTCCCTCGCGTTATGCTGCCGACCGATGTGGTGATGCTGTGCTCTCCCGGGCCGGGCCTAAGCCGTGCCAGACGAGGGACGGACGTTCATGGCGAACGGGACCGCTCTTCTCGCTCTGCCCGCGGGTCCCCTCGCCCGTTCTCCCCCGCTGCGAGTGGCGTGTGGGAGGCGGCAGGGGTGCGGAATCCGGCCCGACCTCGCTCCCCCGCCCCGTGCCTCGTGGCGTGGGCGGTGTCGGGGTCTCCGTGACGCGGCGGATGCTCCGCCTGTGCCTCTTGGCTGTGTCTCGCGGGCGGCCCTCCCCGCGGTGGGGCGGGCCGTGTTGCCGCCGCGCCGCGCGCCTTCCCGGGCGCGTGAGCGCGTTCCCCAGGCCGTTGGCGGTGCCCCTGGAGCGTTCCAGGTCGTCCCTCAGGCGCCCGAGGCCGAGTGGCGGTGTCGTTCCCTGTTCCCGTCGGCCTCCTCAGGTAACCACTGCGCTGGTGTGTCTGAGGAGCGGAGGGGTCGAGTCGGTAAGGGAGGCGTGCCCCTCGTCCCCCTCGGGGTGGACGGGTGCCTCGTCGCCCCCCACGGCGTGCCGTGTGGGGGCGGGCAGGCTCGGGCGCGTGCCCGCGTGTTCCCCTTGCTGGGGTTTCCCCGCGGGTGTGGGAGTGACCGTGGCGGGCCGAGCCAGCGGCGTGGCGCTGGCTCTTTGGTTGGGAGGTGCTGTTTGATCGGCACCTCCGTCCCAGTCTCTGCCTCCCTTGGTCTCTCGGCCTGAGAGGAGGCACTGACTTGGGAGCCGCACAGGGGCCTTGTAGATCCCTAGCTAAGCCCAGTGTGGCCAGAGATGGCGAGCCCGGGGCAGCGCGGGCTCGCGGCCCTGACCACGGACGCTCCGACTTGCTCTAGGCCTTACCTCTACCGCAGACCCCTCCTGCGTTGCGTGGCCATGGTGTCTGTAAGCGCCTTGGTGGGACCGATGGCGGACGATGGGCGGGGGCGACACGCCCTCGGTGAGAAAGCCTTCTCTAGCGATCCGAGAGGGTGCCTTGGGGTACCGGACCCCCCAGCCGCCGCCCCTCCTTTGCGCGTAGTAGCCACGGACGCCACCACCGTGGCGCGTGGGCAGAGCTGCTCTTTGCCTACCGCGGCCGGCGCCTCCCCCCTCCGAGTCGGGGGAGGGTCACGCCCGGCCGGGCCGTCGTCGGGCGCGGGGCCGCGCGTGTGCGCGAGCGTGCGCGTGGTTCTCCCGTCGCGCGCTGGGGCGGGGAGAGGGCCCGGCCCCGTCCGGGCTCCGCCCCGCCGCGAGCGGCTGGCTCTCCGCTCGCCC
>NW_027225053.1:0-47500 GCF_041296235.1 Equus asinus
AGGGGCACGCCTCCCTTACCGACTCGACCCCTCCGCTCCTCAGACACACCAGCGCAGTGGTTACCTGAGGAGGCCGACGGGAACAGGGAACGACACCGCCACTCGGCCTCGGGCGCCTGAGGGACGACCTGGAACGCTCCAGGGGCACCGCCAACGGCCTGGGGAACGCGCTCACGCGCCCGGGGAAGGCGCGCGGCGCGGCGGCAACACGGCCCGCCCCACCGCGGGGAGGGCCGCCCGCGAGACACAGCCAAGAGGCACAGGCGGAGCATCCGCCGCGTCACGGAGACCCCGACACCGCCCACGCCACGAGGCACGGGGCGGGGGAGCGAGGTCGGGCCGGATTCCGCACCCCTGCCGCCTCCCACACGCCACTCGCAGCGGGGGAGAACGGGCGAGGGGACCCGCGGCAGAGCGAGAAGAGCGGTCCCGTTCGCCATGAACGTCCGTCCCTCGTCTGGCACGGCTTAGGCCCGGCCCGGGAGAGCACAGCATCACCACATCGGTCGGCAGCATAACGCGAGGGACCCCCGAGCAAGGGAAGGCCGGCGAGGACAGCGAGCGGAGGAGCCTGCTTCAGCCTCACCGACCCCTCTCCTCCTCCAGCAAGCGCGGGCGACCACCCCAGGACGAGAACGCCTGACACGCACTGGCACGGAGCCGGTGGGATGGGGTAAGTCGCGACCGCACCCGGGTGCCGGCGGCAGGGAGTGCACGTGGTAGAGGACCCCGCGCCCCTAACCCCGCCGCCCTCGGGTACCAGAGACCGGAGGTGGCACCACGGTCGTGGGGGCGCCTGGAACGCACAAGAGCCGGCGCGCAGGCCCCAGCGGGCGGCTCAAGCGGCGGGGGTGGAAACGGGCGTCCGGTTCTCGGCCAGAGCCCGGAGCCCTCCCCGCACACGCATCCAGGCACCCGGAAGCTCTCGGGCGACTGTCACCCGAGCAGAGCGTGTCAGCACTTACCTGGCGGCACAAAACCACCCATTCGGGGGCAAGAATCGCCGCGCCCGGAGACGGGGCCCACCCACGGATCACCAGGGGAACCCCTGGATCACGGCCACGGCCACCAGACCCCAAGCACGACCCCATCGCCACCAGGCCCGGAGCTCCCGGGGCCATCTGGTCGACCCCAGAAGCGTGGCGGCAGGGGGAGCCGGGGACAGCCTCCCTGGGCCGCCCGCGCGGGCCGGGACCGGTCGGTCCCTCCCTCTGAGTCGCCGGGTCAGGACTTAGAAAAGAATTCCGCGGAGGCGCCTCCGGCGACCGGGCCCGGGGCGGGACCGTGGCTCCCGTCCCTCAGCCGGGGGCTCCACCTACGCCTCGAGCCGGCCCCCTCCCGCCTCCGGACAAAGACGCGACCCGCGAAACTCGGAGAGAGAAGTCCGGTCCGACGGCCCGGACCCACCCCGGGCACGCGTCCGGGCCGGGGACGCCCTCCCCGGCCCGCCCTCGAGGGCTCCCGGGGCCGGTCCACGCTCTTCTCCAGGGCGGGACTTGGAAAAAAAAACTGCCACGGAGGAGGAGGCATCCGAGGACCGGGCCCGGTCCCCACCGCCAGAGCCGGTCGACTCGGAAGACCAGTGGGGAAAAGGCCAGCCCGGCGGCCGAGCCCGTCGCGCCCTCCACGGGCCTCCCCCGCAAGGCCCCGGCCGGTCGCCCACCTCCGGAGCGGGGCGCGGAAAGGGGATCGGCGACGCGGAAGGCCCGACCACCGGGCCGCCCTCGGGACGACGGCCGGGCACGGGACGAGCTCCCTCGCCCGTTCCCCCGCGGCGGCCCCCCACCCCCTCCCGGGGACGGAGGGGCACCGGCGGCTGCTGGTCGACCCGTCCGGGAGGCCCCACACCCCGGCCGGCACCGGGCGGCGCGGCGACAGCCACCTCCCTCAGTAGCCTGCACCTCCAATCTCCGGCGAGCGGGCGTCGCGCTCACGCCCCGGCGCCACCGGGCCAGATCCCGCCAGCGACGCCGGCCTCCCGGGACTCTGCCTCGGTCACCGCGGCCGAGTCCCGTCCCTTGGCCCGCGTCGCCGGAGCTCCGGAGGAAAGAGACGATATAAAAGCGGCCGCCAGGTGGCACCCGGCGACCGACGACCGCCTCAGCCGGGACGGAGCCGGAGCGCGGGCCCGCCGGGGAGCACAGCCGGGCCGCCGGGCCGCCCGATCCCGTCCCGGAGCCCCCTCGGACCCAGCCTCCCGGCCCAGTGCGGCCCCGGGGCGTCCGCCCGCGGGCTCCCGGCCGCCAAGGCGCAGCCCCAGCCGCAGGAGGGGGACTCGGAAAAGGTTTCTCGGGCGATCACCGGGAAGGGGAAGGGGAGAGTTCCCCCCAGAGAGGCCAGGGGGCGGCCCGGGCCGGGCTGGGCCGGTGCGGCCGGGAGGCCGCCGCTTCCCGGAGCGGCTGGAGCGCCCCCGGGGTTCCCGGGAGGACTTAGAAAATCAGGGCGGGCGGGGACGGTCAAACCGAAACCAGGCACGTCATCCGAGAAGGACCGTGATGACGGGAGGAGGAAAGCTTTCCAGTCCAGAGGGCCTGTCGAAGGCAGGCGGAGAGTCTACCCGCTGAAACTGACGAAGATGGGCAAAAGAAGCTAGCTCAGGCGCCGACATTTAAGGAAATAAAAAAAAAAAGCACGAGGGCGTGGAGAAATGGGGAAAAATCAACACTGAGAAATCTACCCTCTGAAACCGACGAAGATGGGCAACAGGGGCTAGCTCAGGTGGCAATTTTTAAGGAAAAATGAAAGGAAGTGCGTGGAGACCTGGGGAAAAAGCAACACGGAGAAATCTACCCTCTAGAACTGAGAAAGAAGCGCAACAGAGGCTAGCTCAGGTGGCAATCTTTAAGCAAAAAAAATAAGATAAAAAAATACAATGGCGAGGAGACCCGGTCAAAAAGCAACCCTGAAAAAGGTACCCTCTGAAACTGAGGAAGCAGGGCAACAGTGCCTAGCTCAGGTGACAATCTTTAAGCAAAAGAAACACACAAGGGCGTGGGGACCTGGGGAAAAAGCAACACTGAGAAATCCACCCTCTGAAACTGAGGAAGATGGGCAAGAGAGGCTGGCTTCAGGTGGCAATCTTTCAGCAAAAGAAACACACAAGGGCGTGGGGAGCTGGGGAAAAGGCAACACTGAGAAATCCACCCTCTGAAACGGACGAAGATGGGCAACAGAGGCTAGCTCAGGTGGCAATCTTTAAGCAAAAAAAATAAGATAAAAAAATACAATGGCGAGGAGACCCGGTCAAAAAGCAACCCTGAAAAAGGTACCCTCTGAAACTGAGGAAGCAGGGCAACAGTGCCTAGCTCAGGTGACAATCTTTAAGCAAAAGAAACACACAAGGGCGTGGGGAGCTGGCGAAAAGGCAACACTGAGAAATCCACCCTCTGAAACGGACGAAGATGGGCAACAGAGGCTAGCTCAGGTGGCAATCTTTAAGCAAAAGAAACACACAAGGGCGTGGAGACCTGGGGAAAAAGCAACACGGAGAAATCCACCCTCTGAAACTGAGGAAGATGGGCAAGAGAGGCTGGCTTCAGGTGGCAAACGTTAAGCAAAAGAAACACACAAGGGCGTGGAGACCTGAGGAAACAGCAACACGGAGATATCGACCCTCTGAAACTCAGGAAGATGGGCAAGAGAGGCTAGCTCAGGTGGCAATCGTTAAGCAAAAACAAAACCCAAAGGCGTGGAGACCTGGGGAAAAAGCAACCCTGAAATATCTACCCTCTGAAACTGAGGAAGATGGGCAAGAGAGGCTGGCTTCAGGTGGCAATCTTTAAGCAAAAGAAACACACAAGGGCGTGGAGGCCTGGGGAAAAAGCAACACGGAGAAATCCACCCTCTGAAACTGAGGGACATGGGCAAAAGAAGCTAGCTCAGGTTGCAACCTTTAAGCAGAAAAAAAACACAAGGGCGTGCAGACCTGGCAAAAAAGCAACAGTGAGAAATCTACCCTCTGAAACCGACGAAGATGGACAACAGAGGCTAGCTCAGGTGGCAATTTTTAAGGAAAAATAAAAGGAAGTGCGTGGAGACCTGGGGAAAAAGCAACACGGAGAAATCTACCCTCTAGAACTGAGAAAGAAGCGCAACAGAGGCTAGCTCAGGTGGCAATCTTTAAGCAAAAAAAATAAGATAAAAAAATACAATGGCGAGGAGAGCCGGTCAAAAAGCAACCCTGAAAAAGGTACCCTCTGAAACTGAGGAAGCAGGGCAACAGTGCCTAGCTCAGGTGACAATCTTTAAGCAAAAGAAACACACAAGGGCGTGGGGAGCTGGCGAAAAGGCAACACTGAGAAATCCACCCTCTGAAACGGACGAAGATGGGCAACAGAGGCTAGCTCAGGTGGCAATCTTTAAGCAAAAGAAACACACAAGGGCGTGGAGACCTGGGGAAAAAGCAACACGGAGAAATCCACCCTCTGAAACTGAGGAAGATGGGCAAGAGAGGCTACCTCAGGTGGCAATCCTTAAGCAAAAACAAAGCACAAAGGCGTGGAGCCCTGGGGACAAAGCAACCCTGAAATATCTACCCTCTGAAACTGAGGAACATGGGCAAGAGAGGCTAGCTCAGGTGGCAATCGTTAAGCAAAAACAAAACCCAAAGGCGTGGAGACCTGGGGAAAAAGCAACCCTGAAATATCTACCCTCTGAAACTGAGGAAGATGGGCAAGAGAGGCTGGCTTCAGGTGGCAATCTTTAAGCAAAAGAAACACACAAGGGCGTGGAGGCCTGGGGAAAAAGCAACACGGAGAAATCCACCCTCTGAAACTGAGGGACATGGGCAAAAGAAGCTAGCTCAGGTTGCAACCTTTAAGCAGAAAAAAAACACAAGGGCGTGCAGACCTGGCAAAAAAGCAACAGTGAGAAATCTACCCTCTGAAACCGACGAAGATGGACAACAGAGGCTAGCTCAGGTGGCAATTTTTAAGGAAAAATAAAAGGAAGTGCGTGGAGACCTGGGGAAAAAGCAACACGGAGAAATCTACCCTCTAGAACTGAGAAAGAAGCGCAACAGAGGCTAGCTCAGGTGGCAATCTTTAAGCAAAAAAAATAAGATAAAAAAATACAATGGCGAGGAGACCCGGTCAAAAAGCAACCCTGAAAAAGGTACCCTCTGAAACTGAGGAAGCAGGGCAACAGTGCCTAGCTCAGGTGACAATCTTTAAGCAAAAGAAACACACAAGGGCGTGGAGACCTGGGGAAAAAGCAACCCTGAAATATCTACCCTCTGAAACTGAGGAAGATGGGCAAGAGAGGCTGGCTTCAGGTGGCAATCTTTAAGCAAAAGAAACACACAAGGGCGTGGAGACCTGGGGAAAAAGCAACACGGAGAAATCCACCCTCTGAAACTGAGGGACATGGGCAAAAGAAGCTAGCTCAGGTTGCAACCTTTAAGCAGAAAAAAAACACAAGGGCGTGCAGACCTGGCAAAAAAGCAACAGTGAGAAATCTACCCTCTGAAACCGACGAAGATGGACAACAGAGGCTAGCTCAGGTGGCAATTTTTAAGGAAAAATAAAAGGAAGTGCGTGGAGACCTGGGGAAAAAGCAACACGGAGAAATCTACCCTCTAGAACTGAGAAAGAAGCGCAACAGAGGCTAGCTCAGGTGGCAATCTTTAAGCAAAAAAAATAAGATAAAAAATACAATGGCGAGGAGACCCGGTCAAAAAGCAACCCTGAAAAAGGTACCCTCTGAAACTGAGGAAGCAGGGCAACAGTGCCTAGCTCAGGTGACAATCTTTAAGCAAAAGAAACACACAAGGGCGTGGGGAGCTGGCGAAAAGGCAACACTGAGAAATCCACCCTCTGAAACGGACGAAGATGGGCAACAGAGGCTAGCTCAGGTGGCAATCTTTAAGCAAAAGAAACACACAAGGGCGTGGAGACCTGGGGAAAAAGCAACACGGAGAAATCCACCCTCTGAAACTGAGGAAGATGGGCAAGAGAGGCTACCTCAGGTGGCAATCCTTAAGCAAAAACAAAGCACAAAGGCGTGGAGCCCTGGGGACAAAGCAACCCTGAAATATCTACCCTCTGAAACTGAGGAACATGGGCAAGAGAGGCTAGCTCAGGTGGCAATCGTTAAGCAAAAACAAAACCCAAAGGCGTGGAGACCTGGGGAAAAAGCAACCCTGAAATATCTACCCTCTGAAACTGAGGAAGATGGGCAAGAGAGGCTGGCTTCAGGTGGCAATCTTTAAGCAAAAGAAACACACAAGGGCGTGGAGGCCTGGGGAAAAAGCAACACGGAGAAATCCACCCTCTGAAACTGAGGGACATGGGCAAAAGAAGCTAGCTCAGGTTGCAACCTTTAAGCAGAAAAAAAACACAAGGGCGTGCAGACCTGGCAAAAAAGCAACAGTGAGAAATCTACCCTCTGAAACCGACGAAGATGGACAACAGAGGCTAGCTCAGGTGGCAATTTTTAAGGAAAAATAAAAGGAAGTGCGTGGAGACCTGGGGAAAAAGCAACACGGAGAAATCTACCCTCTAGAACTGAGAAAGAAGCGCAACAGAGGCTAGCTCAGGTGGCAATCTTTAAGCAAAAAAAATAAGATAAAAAAATACAATGGCGAGGAGACCCGGTCAAAAAGCAACCCTGAAAAAGGTACCCTCTGAAACTGAGGAAGCAGGGCAACAGTGCCTAGCTCAGGTGACAATCTTTAAGCAAAAGAAACACACAAGGGCGTGGAGACCTGGGGAAAAAGCAACCCTGAAATATCTACCCTCTGAAACTGAGGAAGATGGGCAAGAGAGGCTGGCTTCAGGTGGCAATCTTTAAGCAAAAGAAACACACAAGGGCGTGGAGACATGGGGAAAAAGCAACACGGAGAAATCCACCCTCTGAAACTGAGGAAGATGGGCAAGAGAGGCTACCTCAGGTGGCAATCCTTAAGCAGAAAAAAAACACAAGGGCGTGCAGACCTGGCAAAAAAGCAACAGTGAGAAATCTACCCTCTGAAACCGACGAAGATGGACAACAGAGGCTAGCTCAGGTGGCAATTTTTAAGGAAAAATAAAAGGAAGTGCGTGGAGACCTGGGGAAAAAGCAACACGGAGAAATCTACCCTCTAGAACTGAGAAAGAAGCGCAACAGAGGCTAGCTCAGGTGGCAATCTTTAAGCAAAAAAAATAAGATAAAAAATACAATGGCAAGGAGACCCAGTCAAAAAGCAACCCTGAAAAAGGTACCCTCTGAAACTGAGGAAGCAGGGCAACAGTGCCTAGCTCAGGTGACAATCTTTAAGCAAAAGAAACACACAAGGGCGTGGGGAGCTGGCGAAAAGGCAACACTGAGAAATCCACCCTCTGAAACGGACGAAGATGGGCAACAGAGGCTAGCTCAGGTGGCAATCTTTAAGCAAAAGAAACACACAAGGGCGTGGAGACCTGGGGAAAAAGCAACACGGAGAAATCCACCCTCTGAAACTGAGGAAGATGGGCAAGAGAGGCTACCTCAGGTGGCAATCCTTAAGCAAAAACAAAGCACAAAGGCGTGGAGCCCTGGGGACAAAGCAACCCTGAAATATCTACCCTCTGAAACTGAGGAACATGGGCAAGAGAGGCTAGCTCAGGTGGCAATCGTTAAGCAAAAACAAAACCCAAAGGCGTGGAGACCTGGGGAAAAAGCAACCCTGAAATATCTACCCTCTGAAACTGAGGAAGATGGGCAAGAGAGGCTGGCTTCAGGTGGCAATCTTTAAGCAAAAGAAACACACAAGGGCGTGGAGGCCTGGGGAAAAAGCAACACGGAGAAATCCACCCTCTGAAACTGAGGGACATGGGCAAAAGAAGCTAGCTCAGGTTGCAACCTTTAAGCAGAAAAAAAACACAAGGGCGTGCAGACCTGGCAAAAAAGCAACAGTGAGAAATCTACCCTCTGAAACCGACGAAGATGGACAACAGAGGCTAGCTCAGGTGGCAATTTTTAAGGAAAAATAAAAGGAAGTGCGTGGAGACCTGGGGAAAAAGCAACACGGAGAAATCTACCCTCTAGAACTGAGAAAGAAGCGCAACAGAGGCTAGCTCAGGTGGCAATCTTTAAGCAAAAAAAATAAGATAAAAAAATACAATGGCGAGGAGACCCGGTCAAAAAGCAACCCTGAAAAAGGTACCCTCTGAAACTGAGGAAGCAGGGCAACAGTGCCTAGCTCAGGTGACAATCTTTAAGCAAAAGAAACACACAAGGGCGTGGAGACCTGGGGAAAAAGCAACCCTGAAATATCTACCCTCTGAAACTGAGGAAGATGGGCAAGAGAGGCTGGCTTCAGGTGGCAATCTTTAAGCAAAAGAAACACACAAGGGCGTGGAGACCTGGGGAAAAAGCAACACGGAGAAATCCACCCTCTGAAACTGAGGAAGATGGGCAAGAGAGGCTACCTCAGGTGGCAATCCTTAAGCAGAAAAAAAACACAAGGGCGTGCAGACCTGGCAAAAAAGCAACAGTGAGAAATCTACCCTCTGAAACCGACGAAGATGGACAACAGAGGCTAGCTCAGGTGGCAATTTTTAAGGAAAAATAAAAGGAAGTGCGTGGAGACCTGGGGAAAAAGCAACACGGAGAAATCTACCCTCTAGAACTGAGAAAGAAGCGCAACAGAGGCTAGCTCAGGTGGCAATCTTTAAGCAAAAAAAATAAGATAAAAAATACAATGGCAAGGAGACCCAGTCAAAAAGCAACCCTGAAAAAGGTACCCTCTGAAACTGAGGAAGCAGGGCAACAGTGCCTAGCTCAGGTGACAATCTTTAAGCAAAAGAAACACACAAGGGCGTGGGGAGCTGGCGAAAAGGCAACACTGAGAAATCCACCCTCTGAAACGGACGAAGATGGGCAACAGAGGCTAGCTCAGGTGGCAATCTTTAAGCAAAAGAAACACACAAGGGCGTGGAGACCTGGGGAAAAAGCAACACGGAGAAATCCACCCTCTGAAACTGAGGAAGATGGGCAAGAGAGGCTACCTCAGGTGGCAATCCTTAAGCAAAAACAAAGCACAAAGGCGTGGAGCCCTGGGGACAAAGCAACCCTGAAATATCTACCCTCTGAAACTGAGGAACATGGGCAAGAGAGGCTAGCTCAGGTGGCAATCGTTAAGCAAAAACAAAACACAAAGGCGTGGAGACCTGGGGAAAAAGCAACCCTGAAATATCTACCCTCTGAAACTGAGGAAGATGGGCAAGAGAGGCTGGCTTCAGGTGGCAATCTTTAAGCAAAAGAAACACACAAGGGCGTGGAGGCCTGGGGAAAAAGCAACACGGAGAAATCCACCCTCTGAAACTGAGGGACATGGGCAAAAGAAGCTAGCTCAGGTTGCAACCTTTAAGCAGAAAAAAAACACAAGGGCGTGCAGACCTGGCAAAAAAGCAACAGTGAGAAATCTACCCTCTGAAACCGACGAAGATGGACAACAGAGGCTAGCTCAGGTGGCAATTTTTAAGGAAAAATAAAAGGAAGTGCGTGGAGACCTGGGGAAAAAGCAACACGGAGAAATCTACCCTCTAGAACTGAGAAAGAAGCGCAACAGAGGCTAGCTCAGGTGGCAATCTTTAAGCAAAAAAAATAAGATAAAAAAATACAATGGCGAGGAGACCCGGTCAAAAAGCAACCCTGAAAAAGGTACCCTCTGAAACTGAGGAAGCAGGGCAACAGTGCCTAGCTCAGGTGACAATCTTTAAGCAAAAGAAACACACAAGGGCGTGGAGACCTGGGGAAAAAGCAACCCTGAAATATCTACCCTCTGAAACTGAGGAAGATGGGCAAGAGAGGCTGGCTTCAGGTGGCAATCTTTAAGCAAAAGAAACACACAAGGGCGTGGAGACCTGGGGAAAAAGCAACACGGAGAAATCCACCCTCTGAAACTGAGGAAGATGGGCAAGAGAGGCTACCTCAGGTGGCAATCCTTAAGCAAAAACAAAGCACAAAGGCGTGGAGCCCTGGGGACAAAGCAACCCTGAAATATCTACCCTCTGAAACTGAGGAACATGGGCAAGAGAGGCTAGCTCAGGTGGCAATCGTTAAGCAAAAACAAAACACAAAGGCGTGGAGACCTGGGGAAAAAGCAACCCTGAAATATCTACCCTCTGAAACTGAGGAAGATGGGCAAGAGAGGCTGGCTTCAGGTGGCAATCTTTAAGCAAAAGAAACACACAAGGGCGTGGAGGCCTGGGGAAAAAGCAACACGGAGAAATCCACCCTCTGAAACTGAGGGACATGGGCAAAAGAAGCTAGCTCAGGTTGCAACCTTTAAGCAGAAAAAAAACACAAGGGCGTGCAGACCTGGCAAAAAAGCAACAGTGAGAAATCTACCCTCTGAAACCGACGAAGATGGACAACAGAGGCTAGCTCAGGTGGCAATTTTTAAGGAAAAATAAAAGGAAGTGCGTGGAGACCTGGGGAAAAAGCAACACGGAGAAATCTACCCTCTAGAACTGAGAAAGAAGCGCAACAGAGGCTAGCTCAGGTGGCAATCTTTAAGCAAAAAAAATAAGATAAAAAAATACAATGGCGAGGAGACCCGGTGAAAAAGCAACCCTGAAAAAGGTACCCTCTGAAACTGAGGAAGCAGGGCAACAGTGCCTAGCTCAGGTGACAATCTTTAAGCAAAAGAAACACACAAGGGCGTGGGGAGCTGGCGAAAAGGCAACACTGAGAAATCCACCCTCTGAAACGGACGAAGATGGGCAACAGAGGCTAGCTCAGGTGGCAATCTTTAAGCAAAAGAAACACACAAGGGCGTGGAGACCTGGGGAAAAAGCAACACGGAGAAATCCACCCTCTGAAACTGAGGAAGATGGGCAAGAGAGGCTACCTCAGGTGGCAATCCTTAAGCAAAAACAAAGCACAAAGGCGTGGAGCCCTGGGGACAAAGCAACCCTGAAATATCTACCCTCTGAAACTGAGGAACATGGGCAAGAGAGGCTAGCTCAGGTGGCACTCGTTAAGCAAAAACAAAACCTAAAGGCGTGGAGACCTGGGGAAAAAGCAACCCTGAAATATCTACCCTCTGAAACTGAGGAAGATGGGCAAGAGAGGCTGGCTTCAGGTGGCAATCTTTAAGCAAAAGAAACACACAAGGGCGTGGGGAGCTGGCGAAAAGGCAACACTGAGAAATCCACCCTCTGAAACGGACGAAGATGGGCAACAGAGGCTAGCTCAGGTGGCAATCTTTAAGCAAAAAAAATAAAATAAAAAAATACAATGGCGAGGAGAGCCGGTCAAAAAGCAACCCTGAAAAAGGTACCCTCTGAAACTGAGGAAGCAGGGCAACAGTGCCTAGCTCAGGTGACAATCTTTAAGCAAAAGAAACACACAAGGGCGTGGGGAGCTGGCGAAAAGGCAACACTGAGAAATCCACCCTCTGAAACGGACGAAGATGGGCAACAGAGGCTAGCTCAGGTGGCAATCTTTAAGCAAAAGAAACACACAAGGGCGTGGAGACCTGGGGAAAAAGCAAGACGGAGAAATCCACCCTCTGAAACTGAGGAAGATGGGCAAGAGAGGCTACCTCAGGTGGCAATCCTTAAGCAAAAACAAAGCACAAAGGCGTGGAGCCCTGGGGACATAGCAACCCTGAAATATCTACCCTCTGAAACTGAGGAACATGGGCAAGAGAGGCTAGCTCAGGTGGCACTCGTTAAGCAAAAACAAAACACAAAGGCGTGGAGACCTGGGGAAAAAGCAACCCTGAAATATCTACCCTCTGAAACTGAGGAAGATGGGCAAGAGAGGCTGGCTTCAGGTGGCAATCTTTAAGCAAAAGAAACACACAAGGGCGTGGGGAGCTGGCGAAAAGGCAACACTGAGAAATCCACCCTCTGAAACGGACGAAGATGGGCAACAGAGGCTAGCTCAGGTGGCAATCTTTAAGCAAAAAAAATAAAATAAAAAAATACAATGGCGAGGAGAGCCGGTCAAAAAGCAACCCTGAAAAAGGTACCCTCTGAAACTGAGGAAGCAGGGCAACAGTGCCTAGCTCAGGTGACAATCTTTAAGCAAAAGAAACACACAAGGGCGTGGGGAGCTGGCGAAAAGGCAACACTGAGAAATCCACCCTCTGAAACGGACGAAGATGGGCAACAGAGGCTAGCTCAGGTGGCAATCTTTAAGCAAAAAAAATAAAATAAAAAAATACAATGGCGAGGAGACCCGGTCAAAAAGCAACCCTGAAAAAGGCACCCTCTGAAACTGAGGAAGCAGGGCAACAGTGCCTAGCTCAGGTGACAATCTTTAAGCAAAAGAAACACACAAGGGCGTGGGGAGCTGGCGAAAAGGCAACACTGAGAAATCCACCCTCTGAAACGGACGAAGATGGGCAACAGAGGCTAGCTCAGGTGGCAATCTTTAAGCAAAAAAAATAAAATAAAAAAATACAATGGCGAGGAGAGCCGGTCAAAAAGCAACCCTGAAAAAGGTACCCTCTGAAACTGAGGAAGCAGGGCAACAGTGCCTAGCTCAGGTGACAATCTTTAAGCAAAAGAAACACACAAGGGCGTGGGGAGCTGGCGAAAAGGCAACACTGAGAAATCCACCCTCTGAAACGGACTAAGATGGGCAACAGAGGCTACCTCAGGTGGCAATCCTTAAGCAAAAACAAAGCACAAAGGCGTGGAGCCCTGGGGACAAAGCAACCCTGAAATATCTACCCTCTGAAACTGAGGAACATGGGCAAGAGAGGCTAGCTCAGGTGGCACTCGTTAAGCAAAAACAAAACACAAAGGCGTGGAGACCTGGGGAAAAAGCAACCCTGAAATATCTACCCTCTGAAACTGAGGAAGATGGGCAAGAGAGGCTGGCTTCAGGTGGCAATCTTTAAGCAAAAGAAACACACAAGGGCGTGGGGAGCTGGCGAAAAGGCAACACTGAGAAATCCACCCTCTGAAACGGACGAAGATGGGCAACAGAGGCTAGCTCAGGTGGCAATCGTTAAGCAAAAGAAACACACAAGGGCGTGGAGGCCTGGGGAAAAAGCAACACGGAGAAATCCACCCTCTGAAACTGAGGAACATGGGCAAAAGAAGCTAGCTCAGGTTGCAACCTTTAAGCAGAAAAAAAACACAAGGGCGTGCAGACCTGGCAAAAAAGCAACAGTGAGAAATCTACCCTCTGAAACCGACGAAGATGGGCAACAGAGGCTAGCTCAGGTGGCAATTTTTAAGGAAAAATAAAAGGAAGTGCGTGGAGACCTGGGGAAAAAGCAACACGGGGAAATCTACCCTCTGAAACTGAGAAAGAAGCGCAACAGAGGCTAGCTCAGGTGGCAATCTTTAAGCAAAAAAAAATAAAATAAAAAAATACAATGGCGAGGAGAGCCGGTCAAAAAGCAACCCTGAAAAAGGTACCCTCTGAAACTGAGGAAGCAGGGCAACAGTGCCTAGCTCAGGTGACAATCTTTAAGCAAAAGAAACACACAAGGGCGTGGGGAGCTGGCGAAAAGGCAACACTGAGAAATCCACCCTCTGAAACGGACGAAGATGGGCAACAGAGGCTAGCTCAGGTGGCAATCTTTAAGCAAAAAAAATAAAATAAAAAAATACAATGGCGAGGAGAGCCGGTCAAAAAGCAACCCTGAAAAAGGTACCCTCTGAAACTGAAGAAGCAGGGCAACAGTGCCTAGCTCAGGTGACAATCTTTAAGCAAAAGAAACACACAAGGGCGTGGGGAGCTGGCGAAAAGGCAACACTGAGAAATCCACCCTCTGAAACGGACTAAGATGGGCAACAGAGGCTACCTCAGGTGGCAATCCTTAAGCAAAAACAAAGCACAAAGGCGTGGAGCCCTGGGGACAAAGCAACCCTGAAATATCTACCCTCTGAAACTGAGGAACATGGGCAAGAGAGGCTAGCTCAGGTGGCACTCGTTAAGCAAAAACAAAACACAAAGGCGTGGAGACCTGGGGAAAAAGCAACCCTGAAATATCTACCCTCTGAAACTGAGGAAGATGGGCAACAGAGGCTAGCTCAGGTGGCAATCTTTAAGCAAAAGAAACACACAAGGGCGTGGAGACCTGGGGAAAAAGCAACACGGAGAAATCCACCCTCTGAAACTGAGGAAGATGGGCAAGAGAGGCTACCTCAGGTGGCAATCCTTAAGCAAAAACAAAGCACAAAGGCGTGGAGCCCTGGGGACAAAGCAACCCTGAAATATCTACCCTCTGAAACTGAGGAACATGGGCAAGAGAGGCTAGCTCAGGTGGCACTCGTTAAGCAAAAACAAAACACAAAGGCGTGGAGACCTGGGGAAAAAGCAACCCTGAAATATCTACCCTCTGAAACTGAGGAAGATGGGCAAGAGAGGCTGGCTTCAGGTGGCAATCTTTAAGCAAAAGAAACACACAAGGGCGTGGGGAGCTGGGGAAAAGGCAACACTGAGAAATCCACCCTCTGAAACGGACGAAGATGGGCAACAGAGGCTAGCTCAGGTGGCAATCGTTAAGCAAAAGAAACACACAAGGGCGTGGAGGCCTGGGGAAAAAGCAACACGGAGAAATCCACCCTCTGAAACTGAGGAACATGGGCAAAAGAAGCTAGCTCAGGTTGCAACCTTTAAGCAGAAAAAAAACACAAGGGCGTGCAGACCTGGCAAAAAAGCAACAGTGAGAAATCTACCCTCTGAAACCGACGAAGATGGGCAACAGAGGCTAGCTCAGGTGGCAATTTTTAAGGAAAAATAAAAGGAAGTGCGTGGAGACCTGGGGAAAAAGCAACACGGGGAAATCTACCCTCTGAAACTGAGAAAGAAGCGCAACAGAGGCTAGCTCAGGTGGCAATCTTTAAGCAAAAAAAAATAAAATAAAAAAATACAATGGCGAGGAGACCCGGTCAAAAAGCAACCCTGAAAAAGGTACCCTCTGAAACTGAGGAAGCAGGGCAACAGTGCCTAGCTCAGGTGACAATCTTTAAGCAAAAGAAACACACAAGGGCGTGGGGAGCTGGCGAAAAGGCAACACTGAGAAATCCACCCTCTGAAACGGACGAAGATGGGCAACAGAGGCTAGCTCAGGTGGCAATCTTTAAGCAAAAAAAATAAAATAAAAAAATACAATGGCGAGGAGACCCGGTCAAAAAGCAACCCTGAAAAAGGCACCCTCTGAAACTGAAGAAGCAGGGCAACAGTGCCTAGCTCAGGTGACAATCTTTAAGCAAAAGAAACACACAAGGGCGTGGGGAGCTGGCGAAAAGGCAACACTGAGAAATCCACCCTCTGAAACGGACTAAGATGGGCAACAGAGGCTACCTCAGGTGGCAATCCTTAAGCAAAAACAAAGCACAAAGGCGTGGAGCCCTGGGGACAAAGCAACCCTGAAATATCTACCCTCTGAAACTGAGGAACATGGGCAAGAGAGGCTAGCTCAGGTGGCACTCGTTAAGCAAAAACAAAACACAAAGGCGTGGAGACCTGGGGAAAAAGCAACCCTGAAATATCTACCCTCTGAAACTGAGGAAGATGGGCAACAGAGGCTAGCTCAGGTGGCAATCTTTAAGCAAAAGAAACACACAAGGGCGTGGAGACCTGGGGAAAAAGCAACACGGAGAAATCCACCCTCTGAAACTGAGGAAGATGGGCAAGAGAGGCTACCTCAGGTGGCAATCCTTAAGCAAAAACAAAGCACAAAGGCGTGGAGCCCTGGGGACAAAGCAACCCTGAAATATCTACCCTCTGAAACTGAGGAACATGGGCAAGAGAGGCTAGCTCAGGTGGCACTCGTTAAGCAAAAACAAAACACAAAGGCGTGGAGACCTGGGGAAAAAGCAACCCTGAAATATCTACCCTCTGAAACTGAGGAAGATGGGCAAGAGAGGCTGGCTTCAGGTGGCAATCTTTAAGCAAAAGAAACACACAAGGGCGTGGGGAGCTGGCGAAAAGGCAACACTGAGAAATCCACCCTCTGAAACGGACGAAGATGGGCAACAGAGGCTAGCTCAGGTGGCAATCGTTAAGCAAAAGAAACACACAAGGGCGTGGAGGCCTGGGGAAAAAGCAACACGGAGAAATCCACCCTCTGAAACTGAGGAACATGGGCAAAAGAAGCTAGCTCAGGTTGCAACCTTTAAGCAGAAAAAAAACACAAGGGCGTGCAGACCTGGCAAAAAAGCAACAGTGAGAAATCTACCCTCTGAAACCGACGAAGATGGGCAACAGAGGCTAGCTCAGGTGGCAATTTTTAAGGAAAAATAAAAGGAAGTGCGTGGAGACCTGGGGAAAAAGCAACACGGGGAAATCTACCCTCTGAAACTGAGAAAGAAGCGCAACAGAGGCTAGCTCAGGTGGCAATCTTTAAGCAAAAAAAAATAAAATAAAAAAATACAATGGCGAGGAGACCCGGTCAAAAAGCAACCCTGAAAAAGGTACCCTCTGAAACTGAGGAAGCAGGGCAACAGTGCCTAGCTCAGGTGACAATCTTTAAGCAAAAGAAACACACAAGGGCGTGGGGAGCTGGCGAAAAGGCAACACTGAGAAATCCACCCTCTGAAACGGACGAAGATGGGCAACAGAGGCTAGCTCAGGTGGCAATCTTTAAGCAAAAAAAATAAAATAAAAAAATACAATGGCGAGGAGACCCGGTCAAAAAGCAACCCTGAAAAAGGCACCCTCTGAAACTGAAGAAGCAGGGCAACAGTGCCTAGCTCAGGTGACAATCTTTAAGCAAAAGAAACACACAAGGGCGTGGGGAGCTGGCGAAAAGGCAACACTGAGAAATCCACCCTCTGAAACGGACTAAGATGGGCAACAGAGGCTACCTCAGGTGGCAATCCTTAAGCAAAAACAAAGCACAAAGGCGTGGAGCCCTGGGGACAAAGCAACCCTGAAATATCTACCCTCTGAAACTGAGGAACATGGGCAAGAGAGGCTAGCTCAGGTGGCACTCGTTAAGCAAAAACAAAACACAAAGGCGTGGAGACCTGGGGAAAAAGCAACCCTGAAATATCTACCCTCTGAAACTGAGGAAGATGGGCAACAGAGGCTAGCTCAGGTGGCAATCTTTAAGCAAAAGAAACACACAAGGGCGTGGAGACCTGGGGAAAAAGCAACACGGAGAAATCCACCCTCTGAAACTGAGGAAGATGGGCAAGAGAGGCTACCTCAGGTGGCAATCCTTAAGCAAAAACAAAGCACAAAGGCGTGGAGCCCTGGGGACAAAGCAACCCTGAAATATCTACCCTCTGAAACTGAGGAACATGGGCAAGAGAGGCTAGCTCAGGTGGCACTCGTTAAGCAAAAACAAAACACAAAGGCGTGGAGACCTGGGGAAAAAGCAACCCTGAAATATCTACCCTCTGAAACTGAGGAAGATGGGCAAGAGAGGCTGGCTTCAGGTGGCAATCTTTAAGCAAAAGAAACACACAAGGGCGTGGGGAGCTGGCGAAAAGGCAACACTGAGAAATCCACCCTCTGAAACGGACGAAGATGGGCAACAGAGGCTAGCTCAGGTGGCAATCGTTAAGCAAAAGAAACACACAAGGGCGTGGAGGCCTGGGGAAAAAGCAACACGGAGAAATCCACCCTCTGAAACTGAGGAACATGGGCAAAAGAAGCTAGCTCAGGTTGCAACCTTTAAGCAGAAAAAAAACACAAGGGCGTGCAGACCTGGCAAAAAAGCAACAGTGAGAAATCTACCCTCTGAAACCGACGAAGATGGGCAACAGAGGCTAGCTCAGGTGGCAATTTTTAAGGAAAAATAAAAGGAAGTGCGTGGAGACCTGGGGAAAAAGCAACACGGGGAAATCTACCCTCTGAAACTGAGAAAGAAGCGCAACAGAGGCTAGCTCAGGTGGCAATCTTTAAGCAAAAAAAAATAAAATAAAAAAATACAATGGCGAGGAGACCCGGTCAAAAAGCAACCCTGAAAAAGGTACCCTCTGAAACTGAGGAAGCAGGGCAACAGTGCCTAGCTCAGGTGACAATCTTTAAGCAAAAGAAACACACAAGGGCGTGGGGAGCTGGCGAAAAGGCAACACTGAGAAATCCACCCTCTGAAACGGACGAAGATGGGCAACAGAGGCTAGCTCAGGTGGCAATCTTTAAGCAAAAAAAATAAAATAAAAAAATACAATGGCGAGGAGACCCGGTCAAAAAGCAACCCTGAAAAAGGCACCCTCTGAAACTGAAGAAGCAGGGCAACAGTGCCTAGCTCAGGTGACAATCTTTAAGCAAAAGAAACACACAAGGGCGTGGGGAGCTGGCGAAAAGGCAACACTGAGAAATCCACCCTCTGAAACGGACGAAGA
Source organism: Equus asinus (assembly GCF_041296235.1). Taxonomy (NCBI): domain Eukaryota; kingdom Metazoa; phylum Chordata; class Mammalia; order Perissodactyla; family Equidae; genus Equus; species Equus asinus. The sequence goes on from NW_027225053.1 coordinate 18,231, forward strand.
TGGGCAACAGAGGCTAGCTCAGGTGGCAATCTTTAAGCAAAAAAAATAAAATAAAAAAATACAATGGCGAGGAGAGCCGGTCAAAAAGCAACCCTGAAAAAGGTACCCTCTGAAACTGAGGAAGCAGGGCAACAGTGCCTAGCTCAGGTGACAATCTTTAAGCAAAAGAAACACACAAGGGCGTGGGGAGCTGGCGAAAAGGCAACACTGAGAAATCCACCCTCTGAAACGGACGAAGATGGGCAACAGAGGCTAGCTCAGGTGGCAATCTTTAAGCAAAAGAAACACACAAGGGCGTGGAGACCTGGGGAAAAAGCAAGACGGAGAAATCCACCCTCTGAAACTGAGGAAGATGGGCAAGAGAGGCTACCTCAGGTGGCAATCCTTAAGCAAAAACAAAGCACAAAGGCGTGGAGCCCTGGGGACATAGCAACCCTGAAATATCTACCCTCTGAAACTGAGGAACATGGGCAAGAGAGGCTAGCTCAGGTGGCACTCGTTAAGCAAAAACAAAACACAAAGGCGTGGAGACCTGGGGAAAAAGCAACCCTGAAATATCTACCCTCTGAAACTGAGGAAGATGGGCAAGAGAGGCTGGCTTCAGGTGGCAATCTTTAAGCAAAAGAAACACACAAGGGCGTGGGGAGCTGGCGAAAAGGCAACACTGAGAAATCCACCCTCTGAAACGGACGAAGATGGGCAACAGAGGCTAGCTCAGGTGGCAATCTTTAAGCAAAAAAAATAAAATAAAAAAATACAATGGCGAGGAGAGCCGGTCAAAAAGCAACCCTGAAAAAGGTACCCTCTGAAACTGAGGAAGCAGGGCAACAGTGCCTAGCTCAGGTGACAATCTTTAAGCAAAAGAAACACACAAGGGCGTGGGGAGCTGGCGAAAAGGCAACACTGAGAAATCCACCCTCTGAAACGGACGAAGATGGGCAACAGAGGCTAGCTCAGGTGGCAATCTTTAAGCAAAAAAAATAAAATAAAAAAATACAATGGCGAGGAGACCCGGTCAAAAAGCAACCCTGAAAAAGGCACCCTCTGAAACTGAAGAAGCAGGGCAACAGTGCCTAGCTCAGGTGACAATCTTTAAGCAAAAGAAACACACAAGGGCGTGGGGAGCTGGCGAAAAGGCAACACTGAGAAATCCACCCTCTGAAACGGACGAAGATGGGCAACAGAGGCTAGCTCAGGTGGCAATCTTTAAGCAAAAAAAATAAAATAAAAAAATACAATGGCGAGGAGAGCCGGTCAAAAAGCAACCCTGAAAAAGGTACCCTCTGAAACTGAGGAAGCAGGGCAACAGTGCCTAGCTCAGGTGACAATCTTTAAGCAAAAGAAACACACAAGGGCGTGGGGAGCTGGCGAAAAGGCAACACTGAGAAATCCACCCTCTGAAACGGACTAAGATGGGCAACAGAGGCTACCTCAGGTGGCAATCCTTAAGCAAAAACAAAGCACAAAGGCGTGGAGCCCTGGGGACAAAGCAACCCTGAAATATCTACCCTCTGAAACTGAGGAACATGGGCAAGAGAGGCTAGCTCAGGTGGCACTCGTTAAGCAAAAACAAAACACAAAGGCGTGGAGACCTGGGGAAAAAGCAACCCTGAAATATCTACCCTCTGAAACTGAGGAAGATGGGCAAGAGAGGCTGGCTTCAGGTGGCAATCTTTAAGCAAAAGAAACACACAAGGGCGTGGGGAGCTGGCGAAAAGGCAACACTGAGAAATCCACCCTCTGAAACGGACGAAGATGGGCAACAGAGGCTAGCTCAGGTGGCAATCGTTAAGCAAAAGAAACACACAAGGGCGTGGAGGCCTGGGGAAAAAGCAACACGGAGAAATCCACCCTCTGAAACTGAGGAACATGGGCAAAAGAAGCTAGCTCAGGTTGCAACCTTTAAGCAGAAAAAAAACACAAGGGCGTGCAGACCTGGCAAAAAAGCAACAGTGAGAAATCTACCCTCTGAAACCGACGAAGATGGGCAACAGAGGCTAGCTCAGGTGGCAATTTTTAAGGAAAAATAAAAGGAAGTGCGTGGAGACCTGGGGAAAAAGCAACACGGGGAAATCTACCCTCTGAAACTGAGAAAGAAGCGCAACAGAGGCTAGCTCAGGTGGCAATCTTTAAGCAAAAAAAAATAAAATAAAAAAATACAATGGCGAGGAGAGCCGGTCAAAAAGCAACCCTGAAAAAGGTACCCTCTGAAACTGAGGAAGCAGGGCAACAGTGCCTAGCTCAGGTGACAATCTTTAAGCAAAAGAAACACACAAGGGCGTGGGGAGCTGGCGAAAAGGCAACACTGAGAAATCCACCCTCTGAAACGGACGAAGATGGGCAACAGAGGCTAGCTCAGGTGGCAATCTTTAAGCAAAAAAAATAAAATAAAAAAATACAATGGCGAGGAGAGCCGGTCAAAAAGCAACCCTGAAAAAGGTACCCTCTGAAACTGAAGAAGCAGGGCAACAGTGCCTAGCTCAGGTGACAATCTTTAAGCAAAAGAAACACACAAGGGCGTGGGGAGCTGGCGAAAAGGCAACACTGAGAAATCCACCCTCTGAAACGGACTAAGATGGGCAACAGAGGCTACCTCAGGTGGCAATCCTTAAGCAAAAACAAAGCACAAAGGCGTGGAGCCCTGGGGACAAAGCAACCCTGAAATATCTACCCTCTGAAACTGAGGAACATGGGCAAGAGAGGCTAGCTCAGGTGGCACTCGTTAAGCAAAAACAAAACACAAAGGCGTGGAGACCTGGGGAAAAAGCAACCCTGAAATATCTACCCTCTGAAACTGAGGAAGATGGGCAACAGAGGCTAGCTCAGGTGGCAATCTTTAAGCAAAAGAAACACACAAGGGCGTGGAGACCTGGGGAAAAAGCAACACGGAGAAATCCACCCTCTGAAACTGAGGAAGATGGGCAAGAGAGGCTACCTCAGGTGGCAATCCTTAAGCAAAAACAAAGCACAAAGGCGTGGAGCCCTGGGGACAAAGCAACCCTGAAATATCTACCCTCTGAAACTGAGGAACATGGGCAAGAGAGGCTAGCTCAGGTGGCACTCGTTAAGCAAAAACAAAACACAAAGGCGTGGAGACCTGGGGAAAAAGCAACCCTGAAATATCTACCCTCTGAAACTGAGGAAGATGGGCAAGAGAGGCTGGCTTCAGGTGGCAATCTTTAAGCAAAAGAAACACACAAGGGCGTGGGGAGCTGGGGAAAAGGCAACACTGAGAAATCCACCCTCTGAAACGGACGAAGATGGGCAACAGAGGCTAGCTCAGGTGGCAATCGTTAAGCAAAAGAAACACACAAGGGCGTGGAGGCCTGGGGAAAAAGCAACACGGAGAAATCCACCCTCTGAAACTGAGGAACATGGGCAAAAGAAGCTAGCTCAGGTTGCAACCTTTAAGCAGAAAAAAAACACAAGGGCGTGCAGACCTGGCAAAAAAGCAACAGTGAGAAATCTACCCTCTGAAACCGACGAAGATGGGCAACAGAGGCTAGCTCAGGTGGCAATTTTTAAGGAAAAATAAAAGGAAGTGCGTGGAGACCTGGGGAAAAAGCAACACGGGGAAATCTACCCTCTGAAACTGAGAAAGAAGCGCAACAGAGGCTAGCTCAGGTGGCAATCTTTAAGCAAAAAAAAATAAAATAAAAAAATACAATGGCGAGGAGACCCGGTCAAAAAGCAACCCTGAAAAAGGTACCCTCTGAAACTGAGGAAGCAGGGCAACAGTGCCTAGCTCAGGTGACAATCTTTAAGCAAAAGAAACACACAAGGGCGTGGGGAGCTGGCGAAAAGGCAACACTGAGAAATCCACCCTCTGAAACGGACGAAGATGGGCAACAGAGGCTAGCTCAGGTGGCAATCTTTAAGCAAAAAAAATAAAATAAAAAAATACAATGGCGAGGAGACCCGGTCAAAAAGCAACCCTGAAAAAGGCACCCTCTGAAACTGAAGAAGCAGGGCAACAGTGCCTAGCTCAGGTGACAATCTTTAAGCAAAAGAAACACACAAGGGCGTGGGGAGCTGGCGAAAAGGCAACACTGAGAAATCCACCCTCTGAAACGGACTAAGATGGGCAACAGAGGCTACCTCAGGTGGCAATCCTTAAGCAAAAACAAAGCACAAAGGCGTGGAGCCCTGGGGACAAAGCAACCCTGAAATATCTACCCTCTGAAACTGAGGAACATGGGCAAGAGAGGCTAGCTCAGGTGGCACTCGTTAAGCAAAAACAAAACACAAAGGCGTGGAGACCTGGGGAAAAAGCAACCCTGAAATATCTACCCTCTGAAACTGAGGAAGATGGGCAACAGAGGCTAGCTCAGGTGGCAATCTTTAAGCAAAAGAAACACACAAGGGCGTGGAGACCTGGGGAAAAAGCAACACGGAGAAATCCACCCTCTGAAACTGAGGAAGATGGGCAAGAGAGGCTACCTCAGGTGGCAATCCTTAAGCAAAAACAAAGCACAAAGGCGTGGAGCCCTGGGGACAAAGCAACCCTGAAATATCTACCCTCTGAAACTGAGGAACATGGGCAAGAGAGGCTAGCTCAGGTGGCACTCGTTAAGCAAAAACAAAACACAAAGGCGTGGAGACCTGGGGAAAAAGCAACCCTGAAATATCTACCCTCTGAAACTGAGGAAGATGGGCAAGAGAGGCTGGCTTCAGGTGGCAATCTTTAAGCAAAAGAAACACACAAGGGCGTGGGGAGCTGGCGAAAAGGCAACACTGAGAAATCCACCCTCTGAAACGGACGAAGATGGGCAACAGAGGCTAGCTCAGGTGGCAATCGTTAAGCAAAAGAAACACACAAGGGCGTGGAGGCCTGGGGAAAAAGCAACACGGAGAAATCCACCCTCTGAAACTGAGGAACATGGGCAAAAGAAGCTAGCTCAGGTTGCAACCTTTAAGCAGAAAAAAAACACAAGGGCGTGCAGACCTGGCAAAAAAGCAACAGTGAGAAATCTACCCTCTGAAACCGACGAAGATGGGCAACAGAGGCTAGCTCAGGTGGCAATTTTTAAGGAAAAATAAAAGGAAGTGCGTGGAGACCTGGGGAAAAAGCAACACGGGGAAATCTACCCTCTGAAACTGAGAAAGAAGCGCAACAGAGGCTAGCTCAGGTGGCAATCTTTAAGCAAAAAAAAATAAAATAAAAAAATACAATGGCGAGGAGACCCGGTCAAAAAGCAACCCTGAAAAAGGTACCCTCTGAAACTGAGGAAGCAGGGCAACAGTGCCTAGCTCAGGTGACAATCTTTAAGCAAAAGAAACACACAAGGGCGTGGGGAGCTGGCGAAAAGGCAACACTGAGAAATCCACCCTCTGAAACGGACGAAGATGGGCAACAGAGGCTAGCTCAGGTGGCAATCTTTAAGCAAAAAAAATAAAATAAAAAAATACAATGGCGAGGAGACCCGGTCAAAAAGCAACCCTGAAAAAGGCACCCTCTGAAACTGAAGAAGCAGGGCAACAGTGCCTAGCTCAGGTGACAATCTTTAAGCAAAAGAAACACACAAGGGCGTGGGGAGCTGGCGAAAAGGCAACACTGAGAAATCCACCCTCTGAAACGGACTAAGATGGGCAACAGAGGCTACCTCAGGTGGCAATCCTTAAGCAAAAACAAAGCACAAAGGCGTGGAGCCCTGGGGACAAAGCAACCCTGAAATATCTACCCTCTGAAACTGAGGAACATGGGCAAGAGAGGCTAGCTCAGGTGGCACTCGTTAAGCAAAAACAAAACACAAAGGCGTGGAGACCTGGGGAAAAAGCAACCCTGAAATATCTACCCTCTGAAACTGAGGAAGATGGGCAACAGAGGCTAGCTCAGGTGGCAATCTTTAAGCAAAAGAAACACACAAGGGCGTGGAGACCTGGGGAAAAAGCAACACGGAGAAATCCACCCTCTGAAACTGAGGAAGATGGGCAAGAGAGGCTACCTCAGGTGGCAATCCTTAAGCAAAAACAAAGCACAAAGGCGTGGAGCCCTGGGGACAAAGCAACCCTGAAATATCTACCCTCTGAAACTGAGGAACATGGGCAAGAGAGGCTAGCTCAGGTGGCACTCGTTAAGCAAAAACAAAACACAAAGGCGTGGAGACCTGGGGAAAAAGCAACCCTGAAATATCTACCCTCTGAAACTGAGGAAGATGGGCAAGAGAGGCTGGCTTCAGGTGGCAATCTTTAAGCAAAAGAAACACACAAGGGCGTGGGGAGCTGGCGAAAAGGCAACACTGAGAAATCCACCCTCTGAAACGGACGAAGATGGGCAACAGAGGCTAGCTCAGGTGGCAATCGTTAAGCAAAAGAAACACACAAGGGCGTGGAGGCCTGGGGAAAAAGCAACACGGAGAAATCCACCCTCTGAAACTGAGGAACATGGGCAAAAGAAGCTAGCTCAGGTTGCAACCTTTAAGCAGAAAAAAAACACAAGGGCGTGCAGACCTGGCAAAAAAGCAACAGTGAGAAATCTACCCTCTGAAACCGACGAAGATGGGCAACAGAGGCTAGCTCAGGTGGCAATTTTTAAGGAAAAATAAAAGGAAGTGCGTGGAGACCTGGGGAAAAAGCAACACGGGGAAATCTACCCTCTGAAACTGAGAAAGAAGCGCAACAGAGGCTAGCTCAGGTGGCAATCTTTAAGCAAAAAAAAATAAAATAAAAAAATACAATGGCGAGGAGACCCGGTCAAAAAGCAACCCTGAAAAAGGTACCCTCTGAAACTGAGGAAGCAGGGCAACAGTGCCTAGCTCAGGTGACAATCTTTAAGCAAAAGAAACACACAAGGGCGTGGGGAGCTGGCGAAAAGGCAACACTGAGAAATCCACCCTCTGAAACGGACGAAGATGGGCAACAGAGGCTAGCTCAGGTGGCAATCTTTAAGCAAAAAAAATAAAATAAAAAAATACAATGGCGAGGAGACCCGGTCAAAAAGCAACCCTGAAAAAGGCACCCTCTGAAACTGAAGAAGCAGGGCAACAGTGCCTAGCTCAGGTGACAATCTTTAAGCAAAAGAAACACACAAGGGCGTGGGGAGCTGGCGAAAAGGCAACACTGAGAAATCCACCCTCTGAAACGGACGAAGATGGGCAACAGAGGCTAGCTCAGGTGGCAATCTTTAAGCAAAAAAAATAAAATAAAAAAATACAATGGCGAGGAGAGCCGGTCAAAAAGCAACCCTGAAAAAGGTACCCTCTGAAACTGAGGAAGCAGGGCAACAGTGCCTAGCTCAGGTGACAATCTTTAAGCAAAAGAAACACACAAGGGCGTGGGGAGCTGGCGAAAAGGCAACACTGAGAAATCCACCCTCTGAAACGGACGAAGATGGGCAACAGAGGCTAGCTCAGGTGGCAATCTTTAAGCAAAAGAAACACACAAGGGCGTGGAGACCTGGGGAAAAAGCAAGACGGAGAAATCCACCCTCTGAAACTGAGGAAGATGGGCAAGAGAGGCTACCTCAGGTGGCAATCCTTAAGCAAAAACAAAGCACAAAGGCGTGGAGCCCTGGGGACATAGCAACCCTGAAATATCTACCCTCTGAAACTGAGGAACATGGGCAAGAGAGGCTAGCTCAGGTGGCACTCGTTAAGCAAAAACAAAACACAAAGGCGTGGAGACCTGGGGAAAAAGCAACCCTGAAATATCTACCCTCTGAAACTGAGGAAGATGGGCAAGAGAGGCTGGCTTCAGGTGGCAATCTTTAAGCAAAAGAAACACACAAGGGCGTGGGGAGCTGGCGAAAAGGCAACACTGAGAAATCCACCCTCTGAAACGGACGAAGATGGGCAACAGAGGCTAGCTCAGGTGGCAATCTTTAAGCAAAAAAAATAAAATAAAAAAATACAATGGCGAGGAGAGCCGGTCAAAAAGCAACCCTGAAAAAGGTACCCTCTGAAACTGAGGAAGCAGGGCAACAGTGCCTAGCTCAGGTGACAATCTTTAAGCAAAAGAAACACACAAGGGCGTGGGGAGCTGGCGAAAAGGCAACACTGAGAAATCCACCCTCTGAAACGGACGAAGATGGGCAACAGAGGCTAGCTCAGGTGGCAATCTTTAAGCAAAAAAAATAAAATAAAAAAATACAATGGCGAGGAGACCCGGTCAAAAAGCAACCCTGAAAAAGGCACCCTCTGAAACTGAAGAAGCAGGGCAACAGTGCCTAGCTCAGGTGACAATCTTTAAGCAAAAGAAACACACAAGGGCGTGGGGAGCTGGCGAAAAGGCAACACTGAGAAATCCACCCTCTGAAACGGACGAAGATGGGCAACAGAGGCTAGCTCAGGTGGCAATCTTTAAGCAAAAAAAATAAAATAAAAAAATACAATGGCGAGGAGAGCCGGTCAAAAAGCAACCCTGAAAAAGGTACCCTCTGAAACTGAGGAAGCAGGGCAACAGTGCCTAGCTCAGGTGACAATCTTTAAGCAAAAGAAACACACAAGGGCGTGGGGAGCTGGCGAAAAGGCAACACTGAGAAATCCACCCTCTGAAACGGACTAAGATGGGCAACAGAGGCTACCTCAGGTGGCAATCCTTAAGCAAAAACAAAGCACAAAGGCGTGGAGCCCTGGGGACAAAGCAACCCTGAAATATCTACCCTCTGAAACTGAGGAACATGGGCAAGAGAGGCTAGCTCAGGTGGCACTCGTTAAGCAAAAACAAAACACAAAGGCGTGGAGACCTGGGGAAAAAGCAACCCTGAAATATCTACCCTCTGAAACTGAGGAAGATGGGCAAGAGAGGCTGGCTTCAGGTGGCAATCTTTAAGCAAAAGAAACACACAAGGGCGTGGGGAGCTGGCGAAAAGGCAACACTGAGAAATCCACCCTCTGAAACGGACGAAGATGGGCAACAGAGGCTAGCTCAGGTGGCAATCGTTAAGCAAAAGAAACACACAAGGGCGTGGAGGCCTGGGGAAAAAGCAACACGGAGAAATCCACCCTCTGAAACTGAGGAACATGGGCAAAAGAAGCTAGCTCAGGTTGCAACCTTTAAGCAGAAAAAAAACACAAGGGCGTGCAGACCTGGCAAAAAAGCAACAGTGAGAAATCTACCCTCTGAAACCGACGAAGATGGGCAACAGAGGCTAGCTCAGGTGGCAATTTTTAAGGAAAAATAAAAGGAAGTGCGTGGAGACCTGGGGAAAAAGCAACACGGGGAAATCTACCCTCTGAAACTGAGAAAGAAGCGCAACAGAGGCTAGCTCAGGTGGCAATCTTTAAGCAAAAAAAAATAAAATAAAAAAATACAATGGCGAGGAGAGCCGGTCAAAAAGCAACCCTGAAAAAGGTACCCTCTGAAACTGAAGAAGCAGGGCAACAGTGCCTAGCTCAGGTGACAATCTTTAAGCAAAAGAAACACACAAGGGCGTGGGGAGCTGGCGAAAAGGCAACACTGAGAAATCCACCCTCTGAAACGGACTAAGATGGGCAACAGAGGCTACCTCAGGTGGCAATCCTTAAGCAAAAACAAAGCACAAAGGCGTGGAGCCCTGGGGACAAAGCAACCCTGAAATATCTACCCTCTGAAACTGAGGAACATGGGCAAGAGAGGCTAGCTCAGGTGGCACTCGTTAAGCAAAAACAAAACACAAAGGCGTGGAGACCTGGGGAAAAAGCAACCCTGAAATATCTACCCTCTGAAACTGAGGAAGATGGGCAACAGAGGCTAGCTCAGGTGGCAATCTTTAAGCAAAAGAAACACACAAGGGCGTGGAGACCTGGGGAAAAAGCAACACGGAGAAATCCACCCTCTGAAACTGAGGAAGATGGGCAAGAGAGGCTACCTCAGGTGGCAATCCTTAAGCAAAAACAAAGCACAAAGGCGTGGAGCCCTGGGGACAAAGCAACCCTGAAATATCTACCCTCTGAAACTGAGGAACATGGGCAAGAGAGGCTAGCTCAGGTGGCACTCGTTAAGCAAAAACAAAACACAAAGGCGTGGAGACCTGGGGAAAAAGCAACCCTGAAATATCTACCCTCTGAAACTGAGGAAGATGGGCAAGAGAGGCTGGCTTCAGGTGGCAATCTTTAAGCAAAAGAAACACACAAGGGCGTGGGGAGCTGGGGAAAAGGCAACACTGAGAAATCCACCCTCTGAAACGGACGAAGATGGGCAACAGAGGCTAGCTCAGGTGGCAATCGTTAAGCAAAAGAAACACACAAGGGCGTGGAGGCCTGGGGAAAAAGCAACACGGAGAAATCCACCCTCTGAAACTGAGGAACATGGGCAAAAGAAGCTAGCTCAGGTTGCAACCTTTAAGCAGAAAAAAAACACAAGGGCGTGCAGACCTGGCAAAAAAGCAACAGTGAGAAATCTACCCTCTGAAACCGACGAAGATGGGCAACAGAGGCTAGCTCAGGTGGCAATTTTTAAGGAAAAATAAAAGGAAGTGCGTGGAGACCTGGGGAAAAAGCAACACGGGGAAATCTACCCTCTGAAACTGAGAAAGAAGCGCAACAGAGGCTAGCTCAGGTGGCAATCTTTAAGCAAAAAAAAATAAAATAAAAAAATACAATGGCGAGGAGACCCGGTCAAAAAGCAACCCTGAAAAAGGTACCCTCTGAAACTGAGGAAGCAGGGCAACAGTGCCTAGCTCAGGTGACAATCTTTAAGCAAAAGAAACACACAAGGGCGTGGGGAGCTGGCGAAAAGGCAACACTGAGAAATCCACCCTCTGAAACGGACTAAGATGGGCAACAGAGGCTACCTCAGGTGGCAATCCTTAAGCAAAAACAAAGCACAAAGGCGTGGAGCCCTGGGGACAAAGCAACCCTGAAATATCTACCCTCTGAAACTGAGGAACATGGGCAAGAGAGGCTAGCTCAGGTGGCACTCGTTAAGCAAAAACAAAACACAAAGGCGTGGAGACCTGGGGAAAAAGCAACCCTGAAATATCTACCCTCTGAAACTGAGGAAGATGGGCAACAGAGGCTAGCTCAGGTGGCAATCTTTAAGCAAAAGAAACACACAAGGGCGTGGAGACCTGGGGAAAAAGCAACACGGAGAAATCCACCCTCTGAAACTGAGGAAGATGGGCAAGAGAGGCTACCTCAGGTGGCAATCCTTAAGCAAAAACAAAGCACAAAGGCGTGGAGCCCTGGGGACAAAGCAACCCTGAAATATCTACCCTCTGAAACTGAGGAACATGGGCAAGAGAGGCTAGCTCAGGTGGCACTCGTTAAGCAAAAACAAAACACAAAGGCGTGGAGACCTGGGGAAAAAGCAACCCTGAAATATCTACCCTCTGAAACTGAGGAAGATGGGCAAGAGAGGCTGGCTTCAGGTGGCAATCTTTAAGCAAAAGAAACACACAAGGGCGTGGGGAGCTGGCGAAAAGGCAACACTGAGAAATCCACCCTCTGAAACGGACGAAGATGGGCAACAGAGGCTAGCTCAGGTGGCAATCGTTAAGCAAAAGAAACACACAAGGGCGTGGAGGCCTGGGGAAAAAGCAACACGGAGAAATCCACCCTCTGAAACTGAGGAACATGGGCAAAAGAAGCTAGCTCAGGTTGCAACCTTTAAGCAGAAAAAAAACACAAGGGCGTGCAGACCTGGCAAAAAAGCAACAGTGAGAAATCTACCCTCTGAAACCGACGAAGATGGGCAACAGAGGCTAGCTCAGGTGGCAATTTTTAAGGAAAAATAAAAGGAAGTGCGTGGAGACCTGGGGAAAAAGCAACACGGGGAAATCTACCCTCTGAAACTGAGAAAGAAGCGCAACAGAGGCTAGCTCAGGTGGCAATCTTTAAGCAAAAAAAAATAAAATAAAAAAATACAATGGCGAGGAGACCCGGTCAAAAAGCAACCCTGAAAAAGGTACCCTCTGAAACTGAGGAAGCAGGGCAACAGTGCCTAGCTCAGGTGACAATCTTTAAGCAAAAGAAACACACAAGGGCGTGGGGAGCTGGCGAAAAGGCAACACTGAGAAATCCACCCTCTGAAACGGACGAAGATGGGCAACAGAGGCTAGCTCAGGTGGCAATCTTTAAGCAAAAAAAATAAAATAAAAAAATACAATGGCGAGGAGACCCGGTCAAAAAGCAACCCTGAAAAAGGCACCCTCTGAAACTGAAGAAGCAGGGCAACAGTGCCTAGCTCAGGTGACAATCTTTAAGCAAAAGAAACACACAAGGGCGTGGGGAGCTGGCGAAAAGGCAACACTGAGAAATCCACCCTCTGAAACGGACGAAGATGGGCAACAGAGGCTAGCTCAGGTGGCAATCTTTAAGCAAAAAAAATAAAATAAAAAAATACAATGGCGAGGAGAGCCGGTCAAAAAGCAACCCTGAAAAAGGTACCCTCTGAAACTGAGGAAGCAGGGCAACAGTGCCTAGCTCAGGTGACAATCTTTAAGCAAAAGAAACACACAAGGGCGTGGGGAGCTGGCGAAAAGGCAACACTGAGAAATCCACCCTCTGAAACGGACGAAGATGGGCAACAGAGGCTAGCTCAGGTGGCAATCTTTAAGCAAAAGAAACACACAAGGGCGTGGAGACCTGGGGAAAAAGCAAGACGGAGAAATCCACCCTCTGAAACTGAGGAAGATGGGCAAGAGAGGCTACCTCAGGTGGCAATCCTTAAGCAAAAACAAAGCACAAAGGCGTGGAGCCCTGGGGACATAGCAACCCTGAAATATCTACCCTCTGAAACTGAGGAACATGGGCAAGAGAGGCTAGCTCAGGTGGCACTCGTTAAGCAAAAACAAAACACAAAGGCGTGGAGACCTGGGGAAAAAGCAACCCTGAAATATCTACCCTCTGAAACTGAGGAAGATGGGCAAGAGAGGCTGGCTTCAGGTGGCAATCTTTAAGCAAAAGAAACACACAAGGGCGTGGGGAGCTGGCGAAAAGGCAACACTGAGAAATCCACCCTCTGAAACGGACGAAGATGGGCAACAGAGGCTAGCTCAGGTGGCAATCTTTAAGCAAAAAAAATAAAATAAAAAAATACAATGGCGAGGAGAGCCGGTCAAAAAGCAACCCTGAAAAAGGTACCCTCTGAAACTGAGGAAGCAGGGCAACAGTGCCTAGCTCAGGTGACAATCTTTAAGCAAAAGAAACACACAAGGGCGTGGGGAGCTGGCGAAAAGGCAACACTGAGAAATCCACCCTCTGAAACGGACGAAGATGGGCAACAGAGGCTAGCTCAGGTGGCAATCTTTAAGCAAAAAAAATAAAATAAAAAAATACAATGGCGAGGAGACCCGGTCAAAAAGCAACCCTGAAAAAGGCACCCTCTGAAACTGAAGAAGCAGGGCAACAGTGCCTAGCTCAGGTGACAATCTTTAAGCAAAAGAAACACACAAGGGCGTGGGGAGCTGGCGAAAAGGCAACACTGAGAAATCCACCCTCTGAAACGGACGAAGATGGGCAACAGAGGCTAGCTCAGGTGGCAATCTTTAAGCAAAAAAAATAAAATAAAAAAATACAATGGCGAGGAGAGCCGGTCAAAAAGCAACCCTGAAAAAGGTACCCTCTGAAACTGAGGAAGCAGGGCAACAGTGCCTAGCTCAGGTGACAATCTTTAAGCAAAAGAAACACACAAGGGCGTGGGGAGCTGGCGAAAAGGCAACACTGAGAAATCCACCCTCTGAAACGGACTAAGATGGGCAACAGAGGCTACCTCAGGTGGCAATCCTTAAGCAAAAACAAAGCACAAAGGCGTGGAGCCCTGGGGACAAAGCAACCCTGAAATATCTACCCTCTGAAACTGAGGAACATGGGCAAGAGAGGCTAGCTCAGGTGGCACTCGTTAAGCAAAAACAAAACACAAAGGCGTGGAGACCTGGGGAAAAAGCAACCCTGAAATATCTACCCTCTGAAACTGAGGAAGATGGGCAAGAGAGGCTGGCTTCAGGTGGCAATCTTTAAGCAAAAGAAACACACAAGGGCGTGGGGAGCTGGCGAAAAGGCAACACTGAGAAATCCACCCTCTGAAACGGACGAAGATGGGCAACAGAGGCTAGCTCAGGTGGCAATCGTTAAGCAAAAGAAACACACAAGGGCGTGGAGGCCTGGGGAAAAAGCAACACGGAGAAATCCACCCTCTGAAACTGAGGAACATGGGCAAAAGAAGCTAGCTCAGGTTGCAACCTTTAAGCAGAAAAAAAACACAAGGGCGTGCAGACCTGGCAAAAAAGCAACAGTGAGAAATCTACCCTCTGAAACCGACGAAGATGGGCAACAGAGGCTAGCTCAGGTGGCAATTTTTAAGGAAAAATAAAAGGAAGTGCGTGGAGACCTGGGGAAAAAGCAACACGGGGAAATCTACCCTCTGAAACTGAGAAAGAAGCGCAACAGAGGCTAGCTCAGGTGGCAATCTTTAAGCAAAAAAAAATAAAATAAAAAAATACAATGGCGAGGAGAGCCGGTCAAAAAGCAACCCTGAAAAAGGTACCCTCTGAAACTGAAGAAGCAGGGCAACAGTGCCTAGCTCAGGTGACAATCTTTAAGCAAAAGAAACACACAAGGGCGTGGGGAGCTGGCGAAAAGGCAACACTGAGAAATCCACCCTCTGAAACGGACTAAGATGGGCAACAGAGGCTACCTCAGGTGGCAATCCTTAAGCAAAAACAAAGCACAAAGGCGTGGAGCCCTGGGGACAAAGCAACCCTGAAATATCTACCCTCTGAAACTGAGGAACATGGGCAAGAGAGGCTAGCTCAGGTGGCACTCGTTAAGCAAAAACAAAACACAAAGGCGTGGAGACCTGGGGAAAAAGCAACCCTGAAATATCTACCCTCTGAAACTGAGGAAGATGGGCAACAGAGGCTAGCTCAGGTGGCAATCTTTAAGCAAAAGAAACACACAAGGGCGTGGAGACCTGGGGAAAAAGCAACACGGAGAAATCCACCCTCTGAAACTGAGGAAGATGGGCAAGAGAGGCTACCTCAGGTGGCAATCCTTAAGCAAAAACAAAGCACAAAGGCGTGGAGCCCTGGGGACAAAGCAACCCTGAAATATCTACCCTCTGAAACTGAGGAACATGGGCAAGAGAGGCTAGCTCAGGTGGCACTCGTTAAGCAAAAACAAAACACAAAGGCGTGGAGACCTGGGGAAAAAGCAACCCTGAAATATCTACCCTCTGAAACTGAGGAAGATGGGCAAGAGAGGCTGGCTTCAGGTGGCAATCTTTAAGCAAAAGAAACACACAAGGGCGTGGGGAGCTGGCGAAAAGGCAACACTGAGAAATCCACCCTCTGAAACGGACGAAGATGGGCAACAGAGGCTAGCTCAGGTGGCAATCGTTAAGCAAAAGAAACACACAAGGGCGTGGAGGCCTGGGGAAAAAGCAACACGGAGAAATCCACCCTCTGAAACTGAGGAACATGGGCAAAAGAAGCTAGCTCAGGTTGCAACCTTTAAGCAGAAAAAAAACACAAGGGCGTGCAGACCTGGCAAAAAAGCAACAGTGAGAAATCTACCCTCTGAAACCGACGAAGATGGGCAACAGAGGCTAGCTCAGGTGGCAATTTTTAAGGAAAAATAAAAGGAAGTGCGTGGAGACCTGGGGAAAAAGCAACACGGGGAAATCTACCCTCTGAAACTGAGAAAGAAGCGCAACAGAGGCTAGCTCAGGTGGCAATCTTTAAGCAAAAAAAAATAAAATAAAAAAATACAATGGCGAGGAGACCCGGTCAAAAAGCAACCCTGAAAAAGGTACCCTCTGAAACTGAGGAAGCAGGGCAACAGTGCCTAGCTCAGGTGACAATCTTTAAGCAAAAGAAACACACAAGGGCGTGGGGAGCTGGCGAAAAGGCAACACTGAGAAATCCACCCTCTGAAACGGACGAAGATGGGCAACAGAGGCTAGCTCAGGTGGCAATCTTTAAGCAAAAAAAATAAAATAAAAAAATACAATGGCGAGGAGACCCGGTCAAAAAGCAACCCTGAAAAAGGCACCCTCTGAAACTGAAGAAGCAGGGCAACAGTGCCTAGCTCAGGTGACAATCTTTAAGCAAAAGAAACACACAAGGGCGTGGGGAGCTGGCGAAAAGGCAACACTGAGAAATCCACCCTCTGAAACGGACGAAGATGGGCAACAGAGGCTAGCTCAGGTGGCAATCTTTAAGCAAAAAAAATAAAATAAAAAAATACAATGGCGAGGAGAGCCGGTCAAAAAGCAACCCTGAAAAAGGTACCCTCTGAAACTGAGGAAGCAGGGCAACAGTGCCTAGCTCAGGTGACAATCTTTAAGCAAAAGAAACACACAAGGGCGTGGGGAGCTGGCGAAAAGGCAACACTGAGAAATCCACCCTCTGAAACGGACTAAGATGGGCAACAGAGGCTACCTCAGGTGGCAATCCTTAAGCAAAAACAAAGCACAAAGGCGTGGAGCCCTGGGGACAAAGCAACCCTGAAATATCTACCCTCTGAAACTGAGGAACATGGGCAAGAGAGGCTAGCTCAGGTGGCACTCGTTAAGCAAAAACAAAACACAAAGGCGTGGAGACCTGGGGAAAAAGCAACCCTGAAATATCTACCCTCTGAAACTGAGGAAGATGGGCAACAGAGGCTAGCTCAGGTGGCAATCTTTAAGCAAAAGAAACACACAAGGGCGTGGAGACCTGGGGAAAAAGCAAGACGGAGAAATCCACCCTCTGAAACTGAGGAAGATGGGCAAGAGAGGCTACCTCAGGTGGCAATCCTTAAGCAAAAACAAAGCACAAAGGCGTGGAGCCCTGGGGACATAGCAACCCTGAAATATCTACCCTCTGAAACTGAGGAACATGGGCAAGAGAGGCTAGCTCAGGTGGCACTCGTTAAGCAAAAACAAAACACAAAGGCGTGGAGACCTGGGGAAAAAGCAACCCTGAAATATCTACCCTCTGAAACTGAGGAAGATGGGCAAGAGAGGCTGGCTTCAGGTGGCAATCTTTAAGCAAAAGAAACACACAAGGGCGTGGGGAGCTGGCGAAAAGGCAACACTGAGAAATCCACCCTCTGAAACGGACGAAGATGGGCAACAGAGGCTAGCTCAGGTGGCAATCGTTAAGCCAAAGAAACACACAAGGGTGTTGAGACCTGGGGAAAAAGCAACACGGAGAAATCCACCCTCTGAAACTGATGAACTTGGGCAAAAGAAGCTAGCTCAGGTTGCAGCCTTCAAGCAGAAAAAAAAAAGACGCAAGGGCGTGGAGAGCTGGCGAAAAAGCAACACTGAGAAATCTACCCTCTGAAACCGAAGAAGATGGGCAACAGAGGCTAGCTCAGGTGGCAATCTTTAAGCAAAAAATAAAAAAATAAAAAAATACAATGGCGAGGAGACCCGGTCAAAAAGCAACCCTGAAAAAGGTACCCTCTGAAACTGAGGAAGCAGGGCAACAGTGCCTAGCTCAGGTGACAATCTTTAAGCAAAAAAAAAAAAACAAAAAACAGAAAACAAAAAACAAAACCCACAATGGAGTGGAGACCCGGGGGAAATCAACACTGAAAAATACAAAAAGAATGGAAGAGCAATAGACAGAGCAGGCACTTTCACCTGGGGTGGAGGAGGTACGCATGGATGACCGATAAGCGCATGAAAAGATGTGAGCTGTTCCCTGGAAAAGCAAGTGAGAAAATTAGAGGGAGACATTGTGGGGACACATGGGTGAGACTGCCTTCTTCCAAATACCGGAACAGGATCAAACTGCTAGTCAGGTCGCGGAGAAGCCAAGTCAGTCACTCACGCCTCACTGGTGGTGAAGGGAAACGGTATGGCCTCTGTGAAAAAGGGCGTGGCGGGTTCCAAAACTGACACGCCGCGGAAACCACCACCGAAAGTGGCAACCTACATAAGCCTTTGGTGTATCTTGCCTCCTAAGAGCGTCTGTATGTAGCTGGAGCCTTGGGTCGTTAAGGCTTCCACAGTGATCTGTGGTGGGTGGGTGGGGGGGGGGGGGGCCTTGGGCCTTGGGGGTCTCCGCTGGACCTCCAGGAAGTCAGCTTTTGTGGAGTCCCGTGAGTCCTTCCAGGGAGGGAGGCATCCAACCCGAGGGTGGTCTGGAGGGCACCACTCCCACCACTCCCGGGGGCTGGGGCGGGGGGCGGGGTGGGGGCTGCGGCCACGTTCCTGTTCATTCACACAGAATCCGGGGCATGAATGTTCTTAGCAGCTCTGTTCCACACAGCCCCACACTGGAAACCACACAGACGTCCTGCGAGTCCCATCCCTTGCTCATGTCGCCGGGGCTCCGGAGGAGGGCCACTCTGTAAAAGCGGCCGCCAGATGGCGCCCAACGACCGGCGCGGAGGGGTCAGCGGGAGGGAACCGGGTCACCAGCCAGCGAGAGTGCACAGCCTGAGCCCACCGCCGGGTCAGGTCTCTCTCTGTCTCTGTCTCTGTCTCTGTCTCTGTCTCTGTCTCTCTCTGTCTCTGTCTCTGTCTCTGTCTCTCTCTGTCTCTCTCTCTCTCTCTTTCTCTCTGGGCCCGCTTGGGGCGGCCGGGAGGTCACCACGTGAGGCCCCAGGGTGTCCACCTCGGAGCTCCCAGGCAGCACAGGGCAACCCTGGGCGCAGAAGGAGGTGTTGGAAAATCGGCGGGGAGGGGGGTGGGGTGGGTGGGCTTGCCAGGAAGGGGACAGACTCCCCACGTGACTTCTGGGCCGGGCCGGGCGCGGGGCTGCCGGCTGGCTGACGCGGACAGAGGTGGAAAAGTCCCCGGAGATGCCACGGGGCAGGCCGGGGCTGCCGGCCCCCGCTTCCCGGAGCGGCCCGAGCACTTCCCGGGCTCCCGGGAGGACTTAGAAAATCACGGCGGGGTGGGGGGTGGGGGTCGCTGTCAAACCGAAACCATGCACGTCATCAGAGAAGGACCGTGACGACGGAGGAATTGTCCGCAGTCTGTCAGGAATTGTGTGCAGCCTGTCACTTCCGGCCCAGAGGGTCTCTCTAAGGCAGACGGACAGACAGAGCCCACAAGTCGTAGAGGAAAGGACCGAGCCGCTTGGCCGCGGAAAAGTTTACAACACAAAACAGGTCTCCCTCCGCACGGGGCCACAGCAAAGCCCAAAGACGACACACGGGGGGGAGCATGGGTGCAGATGCACGTGTGGTGATAAGAATATGGATTTCAGCAGGGCTTCCCGTCCTCATCAACAAGCAGAAGCACCCAAATGGTGGGGGTTGGGGGGCAGAGACCTCACAGCCATTCCCTCCACAAATCGAGTTCCCCGGGACATCCTCACAGCGCCGTGCTGTGAGTGTGTGTGGGTGTTTAAAATGGAGTAAATGTGGACGTGGAACTGCTCCGTGAAACCAAAATAACAACAGTCGTAGATCTTCTTTGGTCATTTAGAAAATTCTTTTTTTTTTTTTTTCCCCAGCGGTGCACGTATTTCCCTTCCAAAAAAGAAGAACGGGAAAGGAGATGTTAAAGGCAAGCAGAGAGAGGAAAACTGTTGCAAAACAAAAGCTGAGCTCCCGTCCGAGGGAGGCCTCCTCCATTGGAGGCCTAGGAAATCATTCTGACAAAATGGAGGATCTCTGTCTTTGGTGTCGATTCCCTCAGAGGTCAAGAGAAACATTTTCCAATGTCTTTATCAGGAGGAGACTAGAAGTTAGAGAAAAGTATCCTTTCGGGAGTGAGAAAAACAAATTCTGATTTTGCATCAGCTTCCCTCCGATCTTGAAACTCATTGACTTGATTCCATTCTGTCGACGGAAATAATCCGGAACCAATCTATCCGTGAAAATCGGGGTGCGTTTATTCTGAGCTGAAATGTGAGGACTGTGGCCCGGGGCCTTTCTTCCCGAAGGAAGAGAGGGTGCCCGGGAAGTGGGGTGTACAGAGTGCTTCTAGACCCCCAGAGAGGACGTTTCACATAGGATCGAAAGGTCCCTTGGATGATAGTCGCGAGACTGCTCTGTCGGCACAGCGATCGACAGACACTGCTGGGTGGCAGGTCTGTTGTCTGGGCCTGGGTGGTCACAGGGGAGCCGGATGGTCAAAGGTGAGCGCAACCATCCGCTCCTAGCCTAAGGAAAGATGCCTCTCCTTAAGGAAAGGCCCGAGCACGGGGAAGCTGCTCCTTTCCCTTAAGGGCATTGGTTCTTGCCGTAGGAAATGTGTAAAGCGGATCTACGATGCGATGCGTGCTCGACGGCCACGTCAGGCCCTTTTCGAAAAACACTGTCAGGCCGAATTAGGCCGACACCCAATGGCTTCCTCATAGACTCCCATAGATCCTATCGCTCGCCATTTCTATCTGTCCACTCGTTCCAATTTTAGGCCACTTGACCACGAACAGGCCTTTTTCTCAGATTATTTTCCCCGTGAAACTTTGATCACCTTTTCACAGACAAAACGATCTTTACTTTTTAGGCCCTCTTGCCTGAAGGCAGCCATCTCACTTTCCTTGAACACAAAGATGTTTCCCATATTCACTTTTAGTGGCTTTTTGTTTTGTTTTGTTTTGTTTTGAGGACGATGAGCCCTGAGCTAACTGCTGCCAATCCTCCTCTTTTTGCCGAGGAAGGCTGGCCCTGAGCTCACCTCCGTGCCCATCTTCCTCTATTTCATATGTGGGACGCCTACCACCACGTGGCTCGCCCAGCGGTGCCACGTGCACCCCCGGGATCCGAACTGGCGAACCCCGGGCCGGCGAAGCGGAACAGGCACACTTAACCAGCGCGCCACCGGGCCGGCCTAGTGGCTTTCATCGCATTTGTTAAGTAGATTTTTTAACCCTCACGAACCTTAATTTTGGTGAAAACTAAGAAGCCAGCAATTAGGAACTGTCCTTCCCATGAGCATTCCGTCGCTTGGCCAATGTCTAAACACTTGGCCACTTTTAGAAACATGGGATTTCATAGGTTTAGCTTTTCCTTCGCTTTATTTGATTTCATCTCACTTTAGTTTTTGGGTGAGGAAGATCGGCCCTCACAGAGCTAACGCCTGTTGCCAATCTTCCGTTTTTGTTTTTTTTTCCCCCCCTCCCGATTTTTCTCCCCCAATCCCCCCCATGACATAGTTGTCTATCTTAGTTGAGGGCCCTTCCAGTTGTGGCATGTGGGACGCCGCCTCCACACGGCCCGACGAGCGGTGCCGTGTCCGTGCCGTGCCCGGGATCTGAACCGGCAAAACCCTGGGCCGCCGAAGGGGAGCTTGTGAACTTAACCACTCGGCCACGGGGCCGCCCCTGTCCGTGGACTTTTTTATCACCTGATTTCACCTCGCAAAACTTCAAAGCTTCAAGTTATCAGAGAGGTTTGGGAAGTTGTTTTTATTAATTTAATTAATTTATTTTTCGAGGAAGACGAGCCCCGAGCTGACACCTGCTGCCAATTCTCCTCTTTTTGCCCCGGGAGAGTGATCCCGAGCTAACATCCGTGCCCATCCCCCTCCCCTTGATAGGCGGGACGCTGACCACAGCGTGGCTCGCCAAGCGGCGCCACGTCCGCACCCTGGATCCGAACCTGCGAACCCCTGGCTGACAAAACGGAACGTGCGAACTTAACCGCTGTGCCGCCGGGCTGGCCCTTCGGGAAGTTATTTTCAGGACACGGGCCATAAACTAGAATCACCGCTACAGGTTTATCGGAGCGACATCAGCGTTCGTGGTGGATTGAGTCGTCCCCTCTGTCTCTCCCCTCCAGGGCACAACCAAAGGGACGTCTATCGACCCACCCACCAAGGATTCCCCCCCCCCCCCCGCACGGCACAGCAGGATGCCTGAGAGATCCACGCAGCCCTACAGCGGCAAGTCACATTCGCACAGTCAAAATTCAATGGCAGAGACAAAACGTTAAGGTCAGTGAGAGGGAAGAGAATAACCGGCCCAGGAGCAACGGTGTGAAGAACACGGAGAAGACGGGTCCTAGACGCCGGGGTCCCCGGAGCAGCGATTTCATCAGAGGCCCGCAAACGTCCACGATCTCCACACCACGTTTATGGCCGACTGCGTGCGTGGGTCCTTTGGAATCGACCAGGCTACCGTCCGGGCCACTTTGGGACATCGTGTCCAGCTGCCCCGAGCGGTGGAGCTGTCGTTCAAGTGTAAGATGGGGCCCGTCCGGGGAGAGAATGGGGACGGGGAAAGGGAGGCCGCGGGAAGTCACAGAGTCTGAGGTGTTCGGGGGAGACTGACTCTTCTGAAGTGGAGGTGGTAGAAGGAGAGCAGCAGGATTTTTGGATTTTTGTTCCCTCTGTTAGGTATCTGGGTCCGGAGGAGAGTGGGGCGGGGGGGGGGGCGGGTGGTGGTGGTGGTGGTGGGTGTGAGGCTGAGGCGGGGCTGGTGTTTCCTTTCCGAGTCAGGTGGAAGAGCTCCTCCAGTGGAGGTTTTTAGACAAGGGGTCTGGTCTGGCAGGATGGGAGGTTGCGGGTTGAGCCACAGGGGAATCTGTCGTAGCTCAGACTCGGGCCTTTGAAGAAATAGACAGAGAGAGGAGTTTTGCTCTGTCTGTCACCGCAGCCGGCACCTCAGGAGCAACAACAGGAGGCTTCCCGAATGAGTGAAGGGGCAGGAGCCAGCGTGCCCCGTGCCTCTCTCAGCCCTGCGCCGGCAGGGAAGGAAGCAGGCAGGCAGGCCTCAGGGCTACTCCCGTCCTACTGCCCGGTGGTCCCTGTCCCGGCCCCGCCCCCACTCTCCCCCTGACCCTCACCGCTCCCCAGCCCTCTTCTCAGCCAGAGAGGCGATGGGGGGGGGGGGGCGGTGCGGTCCCAGAACAAGTTTCCTCTCATCCGCCATCATCTTGCCACCCTGACGACTTGGCCTGAGATCCGGCCTAGGCTGTACCCTGAGATCCGGCCTAGGCTGTACCCGTGTGTGGTTTTCCTGTGGACAAGGGGGCCGGTTCACCATTTCGGAAGAAACCCCTAGCCTTCCACTGCCGAGTCGCCAGCCTGGGAGGGGGGAGGGGGGAGGGGGGAGGGGAGGTCAGGCCCATTCATTCCGATGGGCCTGGCGTCAGGGCTTCATTCAAGTGCAGGAAGCTCTCTCCCATGGCCTCGGGCTTTTTTCCATTGAACGGCTTTCTTCAATTCCCCCACCCTTAGGCCGCAGTCCACCAAGGGCCGGGAGGCAGGGAGGGAAGATGTTGGGGCAGGGTGGCTGTCTGAGAAACTCGCCTCATCTGGGGCAGAAAGAGTGCCCCCCTCCTTTCTCTAACCCTACTAGACTGCTTGAGGATCACGGACGGTTTGGCTCATCGATGAGCCCTGCGTTATGGGCCCGGCAAGCAAACTCCTAACGGGCAACCCGCCGCTCTAGGCGTGTGTGGGTTTTTTGATCTTTCACCTTCAAGTTCGCACGACATCGGTCCGTGTCCCCCGCCCCGGCTTCCCATGGGAAATCCTCCGTCTCTTTCCACAGACTCACTGGCGACTTCACACAGTGCCTGCCTCCTCCTCCTTAGGAAGGAAGGAAGGAAGGAAGGAAGGAAGGAAGGAAGGAAGGAAGGAAGGGAGGGGCTGACCCCGTGGCCGAGCGGTTGAGTTTGCACGCTCCGCTTCAGCGGCCCGGGGCTTGGAAGGTTCGGATCCTGGGCTCGGACACGGCACCGCTCATCAAACCACGCTGAGGTGGCGTCCCACACGGCAGAACCAGAGGGACCCTCAAAGAGAATATAGAACTAGGTACTGGGGTGCTCTGGGGAGAAGAAGAAGAAGGAGGAGGAATAAAAAGAAAAGAAAAGATTGGCAATGAGCTCGGGTGCCAGTCTTTAAAAAAAAAAAAAAAAAAGAGGAAGAAAGATGGACAAACAGGAACGAATCCCACTGACGGCACCTCCAAATGGTGGGGGGCAGGGGGGTGGGGGGGGTGGGGAGTGGCATCATCGGGCCAAGGGTGACTCTAAGCGTGATCCCGCGGTTGTGTTATTTGACATTTTATCGAATCGATTTATTATTTTATTTTTGAGGAAGATGAGCCCTGAGCGAACATCTGCCACCAATCCTCCTCTGTCGGCCGAGGAAGACTGGCCCTGAGCTGACATCCGTGCCCATCCCCCTCTACTTTCCAGGTGGGACGCCTGCCACAGCGTGGCTCGCCAAGCGGTGCCGGGTCCTGCGCCCGGGATCCGGACCGGCGAACCCGGGGCCGGCGGAGCAGAACGTGCGAACTTCACCGCCGCGCCACCGGGCCGGCCCCCGGAGTTGTTTTGAAAATCCAGTAAGGGGCTGGCCCCGTGGCCGAGTGGTTAAGTTCGCGCGCTCCGCTGCAGGCAGCCCAGTGTTTCATCGGTTCGTTCGGATCCCGGGCGCGGACACGGCACTGCTCATCAAACCACGCTGAGGCGGCGTCCCACATACCACCGCTAGAAGGACCCACCGCGAAGAACACACAACTACGTACCGGGGGGCTTTGGGGAGAAAAAGGAAAGACAAAAAATAAAATCTTCCAAACTCCAATAAAACTTTGAGTGAAGACGACGAGGAGGATGCGAAACGTATCTCACGCCTCCGAGCCGAGCCGTCCGTTTAGGTTTAGGAAGGGGGACGAGGACCCTTTGTAAGCGACATCCCTTTTTAAGCACCATTCTAAACCACAGAACAGAACTCCCTCTCCTCGACCCGGAGCGAGGAGGTTCCTGGGTGTGTCAGAGAGGGTCACGTCCTCTGCAGCACGAACGAACCGCCAGGGTTCGGCCACGGGAAAGAATTTCTTCCTCTCCAGGGGGACTAAAAGTCACCGACGGCAGCGGGCGTAGGTGCTATCCTTCCCGTCCAGGAAAGGCAGGGAGAACTTCAGCCGTGAAGAGAAGGAGGTCTTCCTCACTCCCCGTTTTGGGAGGGCCCCTTTGGCAGGGGAGTTTTGTCTCCTGATTTCAAGTCAGGAAGAAAAGGGAGAGAGAGAGAGAGAGAGAGAGAGAGAGAGAGAGAGAGAGTGTGTGTCCTTCTCGTGCCAGGTCGGTCTGAGGGGGACCTCCTCTGGTTTCCTCCCTTCCCAGGGAACGCCGTTCGCTCCTTCTTCTAGAAAAAGCTCCCAAAGCACCACCGCCCAGGATGGTCGACCTACGCCCATCGTCCCTCCTTTCCCAATCATTTCTACCGCGACAGAGGGACAGAGGCCCCTGCCCCATCCCCATCCCCACCCCCACCCCCATCGCCTGCCTCCTTGATGGCCAAAGGAGCTGCCTCTGAGAATGGAACGGGGCTTGGAAACCTTCTAGAGGGGTGACTCTCACCTGCCTGCCTGCTGGGAAAAGCACCACGCTGTCCATCGGACTGCTCTTTTGGGCAAACGTAGGCGTGCCACATAGCGATCGACAGCTATGGCGGGGGGGGGGGGGCGGGGTGGCGTGGTGGTGCCCAGGATCCACGACACGTGACGGCTGCGGAGCACGACAGCCCTAAGACCTTGAGGGAGACGGGGTGGCGCGTGAATCCTTTCGGAACGAGAACGACAGGAAACGCTGACGGGGACGTGTTCTCCTCTCGAGAACACACCAACGCCTCGCACGGTGTCTGACCCGGGGTGCCTCTGACTTTTGTCATCAGAGACGATCCTCTCGACCGCCCCTCACGCTTTGGGGAAAAGGGGAGAGGGACTCGGTAGCACGGGAAAAGCCATCCATCCGCCCTTCCTTTCCGTCTTCACGGCTCCTTCTCGTGGAAAACGAGGAAGCCGTCCGGAGGAACGGAACACTGACCCGGGCCAAAGCGTGGCCCAGCCTGAGCCTCCAAAACCTTCTGCTAAGTGAGAGGTGCCAGACATCCAAGGCGACCTACGTTGCGATTCCACACAGAGGAGAGAGCTAGAACGGTCCAACCCTAGAGGGCGACAGCAGATGGCGGCGGCGGCGGCGGCGGCAGCGGTGGTGGTGATCGTGGTGGGGCAGATCCGGGAGTGGGGCCGTTTTTTCTTTCGGGGGGAGGGGATGGAAACGGAAACCTTCTGGAAATAGATAGCCATGACGGATGCGCCACCTTGGGGAGAGAGACTCCCGAAGGCCACTGGCTTGTGCCCCGTGGAAAGGATGGATTCGGTGGGATGGGAATTCTACCTCCGTGTAGAGCGTGTGGTAAACCACGAGGTAGGTGGGTGGGTGGGTGGGTGGGTGGCCTCCCTGCCTCGCCTCCACCTAGACGTCCACACACAGAGACCGACGAGGGAGGGAGGGAGGGAGGGAGGGAGGGAGGGAGGGAGGGAGGGAGGGAGACAAGACGGACAGAGGCCGAGGCCGAGGCCGAGGCAGTGAGCGAGTAAGTGATCGACCCTGGCCATAGGGATTCCTCAGAGGGCGTCTCTTGGCTCCCCAAACGAAGAATGTGTGTGGAGATCGAGAAAGATCACCGACCTAGGAGAACCAGCAAGACTTCCTCACCCGCCAGAGAGCCGCTGGGCCCCTGCCGTCCCTGCCACCGCCACCCCTACCCCTCGCCTTTGGCAGCGACGCCAACGAAAGGCAGGCAGACGAGTGGGAGAGTCGTGTGGTGGTGTCCCCCAAGGAAGGTGGGTCCATGCCGACGAGCGGTCGTCGGCGTGTGGAAAAGCCAGAGGCGGGCTGACTAGAAGGAGGGCGTCCTGGAGGAAGGGACCAGGGTGTGAGGGAGAGAGGCCTGTTCCTCTTCCCCTGTCGGCCCCAAGTCAGGGGCCCAAAGGAGGAAAGCTGTCCGTTCCTTTCCGACTCGGACGGTTCGGGCGGAACCGACCGATCCCCGCGGCAGCGCAGTCGGGGCTTTCTGGACCAGAACCCCTCTCTCTGTCGCCTTTCGACCACACGCACGCTTTAGAGGCCAAGGGAAAATGGATCGGGTCTCTCTGTCTCTCTCCCTAGAAAACAAGGGGCCGGGGGCCGAGCCCGTGGACGAGCGGTCAAGTATGCGCCCCCCACCCCGGCCCCCGGCTTCGACGGCCCAGGTTTTCACCGGTTCGGATCCTGGGCGCAGCCCCAGACCCAGCATCGCCCTTCAAGCCACGCCGAGGCGGCGTCCCACATAGCAGAAACGCGAAAGACCTACCACTGGAACCTACAACTATGGACGGGACGGGACGGGGCGGGGCGGGGCGGGGCGGGGCGGGGGTGGGGGGGGCGGCTTTGGGGAGCAGGAAGAAAGAAAAAATAAAAGAAACACAAGGACGGTCATCGCGATAGTTCTTTCCACTTCCATCCATATGTTAACAGGACCCAAGTTTCCCGACCTCCATTTGGATGTATGTTAACTAAATGGAGAAGCTATTCAAAGGACTCCTCTAAAGAAGTCCACGTTCTTCTTTCTAAATGATAATGAAAATCATTGTCACCACCGCTCTTCCGACCCTCCATGTCCAGACGGCCTCCCGCCCCTCCCCTATCCCCAACTCCCACCCCGCCCCGCGCCGACCCCCGACCCCGGCATTCTCCACGCCCACCTTTCCCTCTCCACTCCTACCCCCCCGTCCCCCGCCGCCCGGGACACCGCACCCCGCGCCCCCCCCCCCCAATCCAGGCCGGGCCACCTGGTCGACCTCCTCGAACACTATATAAGAGGATGCCGGGCAGCAGGTGGCGCCCGACAAGCGGCCTCCTCACAGGCCGGACGGATCAGCCTCGCGGGGGCGGGCGATGGGGAGGCGTTCGTCCAGGTCAGGTCAGGTCGGGGGAGGGAGGATGCCGCGCCGGCCGGCCTGGTGCGTGGCCTGGTCCCGATCCACCCCGCGTCTCGTTTCTCGGGCCGGGACGAGTACAGCCGGGGAGGCCGACTCGGTCACGGAAAGCGGCCTTGGGGAGGTTTTGGCGAACGTCCCTGTCCCAGGGCCGTCTGCCGACTAGGGGACGGAGTCCTCCTCCATGCTCCTTCTCGCCCCCAGTCGGGCGGGTTGTGGGTCGCGCGGTCGACTTGTCCATTTCCCCGGAGGCATCCTGCCTGCCGGGGCTCCCTCCCTCGGGCCGGTGCGAGCGGTCTTCGGGCGGCCCGGGAATTTGGGCCGCAGCGAACGAACGAACGAAGCCCGTCCCTCCTGCGTCGGCACCGATGAGACACAGCCCTGGTGGATGGAGCCGCTTTCCTCGGGTTTCCTTTTGCTTTCGGCCGCTGCTGCCACCAAACCTCCCTAAACGATAGGAATGAAAACGGGAACCGTTGGCATAATAAAAGCGTTTTGGTTGGCGTGTTTCTTGGCTTTTGGGGACTCGAGAGGTATGATGGATGATCTCCGATTGACGTTTGGAAGGTCTATTTCATCCCAGTCGCACGAACCCCGAAAACGTGGCGGCTGGACGAGGGAGGGAGGGAGGGAGGGAGGGAGGGAGGGAGGGAGGCCAACCACGGGATTTCCGCACGACCAGCTGATGGACACGAGCGCCCCGTGAGCCGGGCGGAGGGCAGCCGCCCGGGTCTCGCAGCTACGTGCCCGCGGAACCCTCGGGACTGCGAGAAGCCGGAGCGACCCGCAGCCATGTGGCGCTCGGCGCGGACATCTGGTCGACCCGCGCGCCACGGGACCCGGGGCCCGAGTCCGGGCCGGGCCGCCGGTCGACCCGGCAGGGCGGCTGCCCCGGGGGCCTCGCGGCTGCTCGTCCGCAGCCTCCAGGGAGCCCTCGGGGCTCCGAGAAGGCCGAGCGCCCCGCGGCCCCACGGCCCCGCGGCGCTCGGTGCGGACATCTGGTCGACCCGCTCCCCCCCCCCCCCCCCGAGACACGGGGGTCGGGTCGCCGGTCGACCCGGCAGGGCGGCGGCCACGGCGGCCTCGCCGCTGCTCGTCCGCCGGGTCGCCGGAGCCCTCGAGCCTCCGAGAAGGCCGAGCGCCCTGCGGTCCCGCGGCGCTCGGCGCGGACATCTGGTCGACCCGCGCGCCGCCGGACCCCGTGGCTACGAGTCCGCGGGGCCTTCGGAGCCGACAGAGGGCCGGGAGCGCACCCAGAGCACCCAGAGCACCCAGAGCCCCGGGACCCGGCCCCGAGCACCGCGGACATCTGGTCGACCCGCGCGCCCCAGTCCGGGGACCAAGTCCGGGCCGGACAGCTGGTCGACCCGGCAGGGCGTCGGCCACCTGGGAGCCGCACCCGCGAGTCCGCGGGGTCTCTGGAGCCGACGGAGGCCGGGGAGCCCACCCAGGCCGCCGAGAGCCCCGCGTCCCCGCGGCGCACGGCGCGGACATCTGGTCGACCCGCGCGCCGCCGGACCCCGTGGCTACCAGTCCGCGGGGCCTTCGGAGCCGACAGAGGCCCGGGAGCGCACCCAGAGCACCCAGAGCCCCGGGACCCGGCCCCGAGCGCCGCGGACATCTGGTCGACCCGCGCGCCCCAGTCCGGGGACCAAGTCCGGGCCGGACAGCTGGTCGACCCGGCAGGGCGGCGGCCCCGGCGGCCTCCAGGGAGCCCTCGGGGCTCCGAGAAGGCCGAGCGCCCCGCGGCCCCGCG
>NW_027225053.1:55000-56011 GCF_041296235.1 Equus asinus
CTGCAATTCACATTAATTCTCGCAGCTAGCTGCGTTCTTCATCGACGCACGAGCCGAGTGATCCACCGCTAAGAGTCGTACGAGTTTGAACGGCGGGGTCCCCCCGCAGGGCGGGGGAAGAGCCCGCCCCTGGCACGGCACATCCCCGGAGGGTGCCTCCGGCCGGCCAGAAAGGCACAACGAGACCAGACTCCGTGAGGCCGGAAGGTTGGACGACGGGGCGTCCGGCACGGGCCCCGCGGGGCCGTGCTCGGACACCCCACAGGCGCCCGGGGGCTCCCGCCTCGCCCGAGGACGCGGGGGCGCGCACACGCCCGCGCGCGCACGCGACGACACGACGGCCGCCGGGGACGCCCCCTCCCCGACGGCCCGCCGCGACGGCGGCGCGGCGCGGCACGGCGCGGCGCCCCGGCCCGGCGAGGCGGAGTCTGGGGGAGAAGGGCCAGGCCTCCCGACTCCCCGCGGGCCCGACCGCCCCGACCCAAGGCGGACGGGCGAGGCCCCCAGGGGTCTTTAAACCTCCGCGACCGGGACGCGCTAGGTACCTGGATGGGGGGAAGCCAAAGCAAACGGACGAGGCGGAGCGGGTAGTGCCGCGCGGCCACCGCCTCGACGCCGCCCCGCGCCGCCCGCGGCCACCCGGGGACGGACGCAGGCCTCGGCGCTGCCCGCCCGTGACCGAACCCCACACCGCCGGGCGCCGCCGACCGACGAGCCCACCGCGCCCGCGGCCACCCTCGACGCCGGGGCGTGCCCCCCCTCGCGTCCGACGCACGCCACCAGACCCGACCCGACTTTCCCCGGGGACCCTCCCGCACCCGCGTCCCAGGCCCCTCGCCACGGAGGGCGAGGGGCTGCGGCGGGGAAGCGGGGAGCGAGCGGACAGGGCGGGGGTGGTGGGCGGACGTGGCCGGCCGGACGCGGGCGCCCGGGGCGCCGAGGGCGGGCCGGAGACGCGGAGGGCACCGTCGGACGGACGACGAAAAAAAAAAAAAAAAAACGGCCCAGGGC
>NW_027225054.1:0-37500 GCF_041296235.1 Equus asinus
GGGCGACCGCCGGGGCCTTGCGGGGGGTTTTGGCGACGCGGAAGGCCCGACCACCGGGCCGCCCTCGGGACGACGGGCCGGGCACGGGACGAGCTCCCTCGCCCGTTCCCCCGCGGCGGCCCCCCACCCCCCTCCCCCGGGGACGGAGGGGGCACCGGCGGCTGCTGGTCGACCCGTCCGGGAGGCCCCACACCCCGGCCGGCACCGGGCGGCGCGGCGACAGCCACCTCCCTCAGTAGCCTGCACCTCCAATCTCCGGCGAGCGGGCGTCGCGCTCACGCCCCGGCGCCACCGGGCCAGATCCCGCCAGCGACGCCGGCCTCCCGGGACTCTGCCTCGGTCACCGCGGCCGAGTCCCGTCCCTTGGCCCGCGTCGCCGGAGCTCCGGAGGGAAAGAGACGATATAAAAGCGGCCGCCAGGTGGCACCCGGCGACCGACGACCGCCTCAGCGGGACGGAGCCGGAGCGCGGGGCCCGCCGGGGAGCACAGCCGGGCCGCCGGGCCGCCCGATCCCGTCCCGGAGCCCCCTCGGACCCAGCCTCCCGGCCCAGTGCGGCCCCGGGGCGTCCGCCCGCGGGCTCCCGGCCGCCAAGGCGCAGCCCCAGCCGCAGGAGGGGGACTCGGAAAAGGTTTCTCGGGGCGATCACCGGGAAGGGGAAGGGGAGAGTTCCCCCCAGAGAGGCCAGGGGGCGGCCCGGGCCGGGCTGGGCCGGTGCGGCCGGGAGGCCGCCGCTTCCCGGAGCGGCTGGAGCGCCCCCCGGGGTTCCCGGGAGGACTTAGAAAATCAGGGCGGGCGGGGACGGTCAAACCGAAACCAGGCACGTCATCCGAGAAGGACCGTGATGACGGGAGGAGGAAAGCTTTCCAGTCCAGAGGGCCTGTCGAAGGCAGGCGGAGAGTCTACCCGCTGAAACTGACGAAGATGGGCAAAAGAAGCTAGCTCAGGCGCCGACATTTAAGGAAATAAAAAAAAAAAAGCACGAGGGCGTGGAGAAATGGGGAAAAATCAACACTGAGAAATCTACCCTCTGAAACCGACGAAGATGGGCAACAGGGGCTAGCTCAGGTGGCAATTTTTAAGGAAAAATGAAAGGAAGTGCGTGGAGACCTGGGGAAAAAGCAACACGGAGAAATCTACCCTCTAGAACTGAGAAAGAAGCGCAACAGAGGCTAGCTCAGGTGGCAATCTTTAAGCAAAAAAAATAAGATAAAAAAATACAATAGCGAGGAGACGCGGTCAAAAAGCAACCCTGAAAAAGGTACCCTCTGAAACTGAGGAAGCAGGGCAACAGTGCCTAGCTCAGGTGACAATCTTTAAGCAAAAGAAACACACAAGGGCGTGGGGAGCTGGGGAAAAAGCAACACTGAGAAATCCACCCTCTGAAACTGACGAAGATGGGCAAGAGAGGCTGGCTTCAGGTGGCAATCTTTCAGCAAAAGAAACACACAAGGGCGTGGGGAGCTGGGGAAAAGGCAACACTGAGAAATCCACCCTCTGAAACGGACGAAGATGGGCAACAGAGGCTAGCTCAGGTGGCAATCTTTAAGCAAAAAAAATAAGATAAAAAAATACAATGGCGAGGAGACCCGGTCAAAAAGCAACCCTGAAAAAGGTACCCTCTGAAACTGAGGAAGCAGGGCAACAGTGCCTAGCTCAGGTGACAATCTTTAAGCAAAAGAAACACACAAGGGCGTGGGGAGCTGGCGAAAAGGCAACACTGAGAAATCCACCCTCTGAAACGGACGAAGATGGGCAACAGAGGCTAGCTCAGGTGGCAATCTTTAAGCAAAAGAAACACACAAGGGCGTGGAGACCTGGGGAAAAAGCAACACGGAGAAATCCACCCTCTGAAACTGAGGAAGATGGGCAAGAGAGGCTGGCTTCAGGTGGCAAACGTTAAGCAAAAGAAACACACAAGGGCGTGGAGACCTGAGGAAACAGCAACACGGAGATATCGACCCTCTGAAACTCAGGAAGATGGGCAAGAGAGGCTAGCTCAGGTGGCAATCGTTAAGCAAAAACAAAACCCAAAGGCGTGGAGACCTGGGGAAAAAGCAACCCTGAAATATCTACCCTCTGAAACTGAGGAAGATGGGCAAGAGAGGCTGGCTTCAGGTGGCAATCTTTAAGCAAAATAAACACACAAGGGCGTGGAGGCCTGGGGGAAAAAGCAACACGGAGAAATCCACCCTCTGAAACTGAGGGACATGGGCAAAAGAAGCTAGCTCAGGTTGCAACCTTTAAGCAGAAAAAAAACACAAGGGCGTGCAGACCTGGCAAAAAAGCAACAGTGAGAAATCTACCCTCTGAAACCGACGAAGATGGACAACAGAGGCTAGCTCAGGTGGCAATTTTTAAGGAAAAATAAAAGGAAGTGCGTGGAGACCTGGGGAAAAAGCAACACGGAGAAATCTACCCTCTAGAACTGAGAAAGAAGCGCAACAGAGGCTAGCTCAGGTGGCAATCTTTAAGCAAAAAAAATAAGATAAAAAAATACAATGGCGAGGAGAGCCGGTCAAAAAGCAACCCTGAAAAAGGTACCCTCTGAAACTGAGGAAGCAGGGCAACAGTGCCTAGCTCAGGTGACAATCTTTAAGCAAAAGAAACACACAAGGGCGTGGGGAGCTGGCGAAAAGGCAACACTGAGAAATCCACCCTCTGAAACGGACGAAGATGGGCAACAGAGGCTAGCTCAGGTGGCAATCTTTAAGCAAAAGAAACACACAAGGGCGTGGAGACCTGGGGAAAAAGCAACACGGAGAAATCCACCCTCTGAAACTGAGGAAGATGGGCAAGAGAGGCTACCTCAGGTGGCAATCCTTAAGCAAAAACAAAGCACAAAGGCGTGGAGCCCTGGGGACAAAGCAACCCTGAAATATCTACCCTCTGAAACTGAGGAACATGGGCAAGAGAGGCTAGCTCAGGTGGCAATCGTTAAGCAAAAACAAAACCCAAAGGCGTGGAGACCTGGGGAAAAAGCAACCCTGAAATATCTACCCTCTGAAACTGAGGAAGATGGGCAAGAGAGGCTGGCTTCAGGTGGCAATCTTTAAGCAAAAGAAACACACAAGGGCGTGGAGGCCTGGGGAAAAAGCAACACGGAGAAATCCACCCTCTGAAACTGAGGGACATGGGCAAAAGAAGCTAGCTCAGGTTGCAACCTTTAAGCAGAAAAAAAACACAAGGGCGTGCAGACCTGGCAAAAAAGCAACAGTGAGAAATCTACCCTCTGAAACCGACGAAGATGGACAACAGAGGCTAGCTCAGGTGGCAATTTTTAAGGAAAAATAAAAGGAAGTGCGTGGAGACCTGGGGAAAAAGCAACACGGAGAAATCTACCCTCTAGAACTGAGAAAGAAGCGCAACAGAGGCTAGCTCAGGTGGCAATCTTTAAGCAAAAAAAATAAGATAAAAAAATACAATGGCGAGGAGACCCGGTCAAAAAGCAACCCTGAAAAAGGTACCCTCTGAAACTGAGGAAGCAGGGCAACAGTGCCTAGCTCAGGTGACAATCTTTAAGCAAAAGAAACACACAAGGGCGTGGAGACCTGGGGAAAAAGCAACCCTGAAATATCTACCCTCTGAAACTGAGGAAGATGGGCAAGAGAGGCTGGCTTCAGGTGGCAATCTTTAAGCAAAAGAAACACACAAGGGCGTGGAGACCTGGGGAAAAAGCAACACGGAGAAATCCACCCTCTGAAACTGAGGGACATGGGCAAAAGAAGCTAGCTCAGGTTGCAACCTTTAAGCAGAAAAAAAACACAAGGGCGTGCAGACCTGGCAAAAAAGCAACAGTGAGAAATCTACCCTCTGAAACCGACGAAGATGGACAACAGAGGCTAGCTCAGGTGGCAATTTTTAAGGAAAAATAAAAGGAAGTGCGTGGAGACCTGGGGAAAAAGCAACACGGAGAAATCTACCCTCTAGAACTGAGAAAGAAGCGCAACAGAGGCTAGCTCAGGTGGCAATCTTTAAGCAAAAAAAATAAGATAAAAAATACAATGGCGAGGAGACCCGGTCAAAAAGCAACCCTGAAAAAGGTACCCTCTGAAACTGAGGAAGCAGGGCAACAGTGCCTAGCTCAGGTGACAATCTTTAAGCAAAAGAAACACACAAGGGCGTGGGGAGCTGGCGAAAAGGCAACACTGAGAAATCCACCCTCTGAAACGGACGAAGATGGGCAACAGAGGCTAGCTCAGGTGGCAATCTTTAAGCAAAAGAAACACACAAGGGCGTGGAGACCTGGGGAAAAAGCAACACGGAGAAATCCACCCTCTGAAACTGAGGAAGATGGGCAAGAGAGGCTACCTCAGGTGGCAATCCTTAAGCAAAAACAAAGCACAAAGGCGTGGAGCCCTGGGGACAAAGCAACCCTGAAATATCTACCCTCTGAAACTGAGGAACATGGGCAAGAGAGGCTAGCTCAGGTGGCAATCGTTAAGCAAAAACAAAACCCAAAGGCGTGGAGACCTGGGGAAAAAGCAACCCTGAAATATCTACCCTCTGAAACTGAGGAAGATGGGCAAGAGAGGCTGGCTTCAGGTGGCAATCTTTAAGCAAAAGAAACACACAAGGGCGTGGAGGCCTGGGGAAAAAGCAACACGGAGAAATCCACCCTCTGAAACTGAGGGACATGGGCAAAAGAAGCTAGCTCAGGTTGCAACCTTTAAGCAGAAAAAAAACACAAGGGCGTGCAGACCTGGCAAAAAAGCAACAGTGAGAAATCTACCCTCTGAAACCGACGAAGATGGACAACAGAGGCTAGCTCAGGTGGCAATTTTTAAGGAAAAATAAAAGGAAGTGCGTGGAGACCTGGGGAAAAAGCAACACGGAGAAATCTACCCTCTAGAACTGAGAAAGAAGCGCAACAGAGGCTAGCTCAGGTGGCAATCTTTAAGCAAAAAAAATAAGATAAAAAAATACAATGGCGAGGAGACCCGGTCAAAAAGCAACCCTGAAAAAGGTACCCTCTGAAACTGAGGAAGCAGGGCAACAGTGCCTAGCTCAGGTGACAATCTTTAAGCAAAAGAAACACACAAGGGCGTGGAGACCTGGGGAAAAAGCAACCCTGAAATATCTACCCTCTGAAACTGAGGAAGATGGGCAAGAGAGGCTGGCTTCAGGTGGCAATCTTTAAGCAAAAGAAACACACAAGGGCGTGGAGACATGGGGAAAAAGCAACACGGAGAAATCCACCCTCTGAAACTGAGGAAGATGGGCAAGAGAGGCTACCTCAGGTGGCAATCCTTAAGCAGAAAAAAAACACAAGGGCGTGCAGACCTGGCAAAAAAGCAACAGTGAGAAATCTACCCTCTGAAACCGACGAAGATGGACAACAGAGGCTAGCTCAGGTGGCAATTTTTAAGGAAAAATAAAAGGAAGTGCGTGGAGACCTGGGGAAAAAGCAACACGGAGAAATCTACCCTCTAGAACTGAGAAAGAAGCGCAACAGAGGCTAGCTCAGGTGGCAATCTTTAAGCAAAAAAAATAAGATAAAAAATACAATGGCAAGGAGACCCAGTCAAAAAGCAACCCTGAAAAAGGTACCCTCTGAAACTGAGGAAGCAGGGCAACAGTGCCTAGCTCAGGTGACAATCTTTAAGCAAAAGAAACACACAAGGGCGTGGGGAGCTGGCGAAAAGGCAACACTGAGAAATCCACCCTCTGAAACGGACGAAGATGGGCAACAGAGGCTAGCTCAGGTGGCAATCTTTAAGCAAAAGAAACACACAAGGGCGTGGAGACCTGGGGAAAAAGCAACACGGAGAAATCCACCCTCTGAAACTGAGGAAGATGGGCAAGAGAGGCTACCTCAGGTGGCAATCCTTAAGCAAAAACAAAGCACAAAGGCGTGGAGCCCTGGGGACAAAGCAACCCTGAAATATCTACCCTCTGAAACTGAGGAACATGGGCAAGAGAGGCTAGCTCAGGTGGCAATCGTTAAGCAAAAACAAAACCCAAAGGCGTGGAGACCTGGGGAAAAAGCAACCCTGAAATATCTACCCTCTGAAACTGAGGAAGATGGGCAAGAGAGGCTGGCTTCAGGTGGCAATCTTTAAGCAAAAGAAACACACAAGGGCGTGGAGGCCTGGGGAAAAAGCAACACGGAGAAATCCACCCTCTGAAACTGAGGGACATGGGCAAAAGAAGCTAGCTCAGGTTGCAACCTTTAAGCAGAAAAAAAACACAAGGGCGTGCAGACCTGGCAAAAAAGCAACAGTGAGAAATCTACCCTCTGAAACCGACGAAGATGGACAACAGAGGCTAGCTCAGGTGGCAATTTTTAAGGAAAAATAAAAGGAAGTGCGTGGAGACCTGGGGAAAAAGCAACACGGAGAAATCTACCCTCTAGAACTGAGAAAGAAGCGCAACAGAGGCTAGCTCAGGTGGCAATCTTTAAGCAAAAAAAATAAGATAAAAAAATACAATGGCGAGGAGACCCGGTCAAAAAGCAACCCTGAAAAAGGTACCCTCTGAAACTGAGGAAGCAGGGCAACAGTGCCTAGCTCAGGTGACAATCTTTAAGCAAAAGAAACACACAAGGGCGTGGAGACCTGGGGAAAAAGCAACCCTGAAATATCTACCCTCTGAAACTGAGGAAGATGGGCAAGAGAGGCTGGCTTCAGGTGGCAATCTTTAAGCAAAAGAAACACACAAGGGCGTGGAGACCTGGGGAAAAAGCAACACGGAGAAATCCACCCTCTGAAACTGAGGAAGATGGGCAAGAGAGGCTACCTCAGGTGGCAATCCTTAAGCAGAAAAAAAACACAAGGGCGTGCAGACCTGGCAAAAAAGCAACAGTGAGAAATCTACCCTCTGAAACCGACGAAGATGGACAACAGAGGCTAGCTCAGGTGGCAATTTTTAAGGAAAAATAAAAGGAAGTGCGTGGAGACCTGGGGAAAAAGCAACACGGAGAAATCTACCCTCTAGAACTGAGAAAGAAGCGCAACAGAGGCTAGCTCAGGTGGCAATCTTTAAGCAAAAAAAATAAGATAAAAAATACAATGGCAAGGAGACCCAGTCAAAAAGCAACCCTGAAAAAGGTACCCTCTGAAACTGAGGAAGCAGGGCAACAGTGCCTAGCTCAGGTGACAATCTTTAAGCAAAAGAAACACACAAGGGCGTGGGGAGCTGGCGAAAAGGCAACACTGAGAAATCCACCCTCTGAAACGGACGAAGATGGGCAACAGAGGCTAGCTCAGGTGGCAATCTTTAAGCAAAAGAAACACACAAGGGCGTGGAGACCTGGGGAAAAAGCAACACGGAGAAATCCACCCTCTGAAACTGAGGAAGATGGGCAAGAGAGGCTACCTCAGGTGGCAATCCTTAAGCAAAAACAAAGCACAAAGGCGTGGAGCCCTGGGGACAAAGCAACCCTGAAATATCTACCCTCTGAAACTGAGGAACATGGGCAAGAGAGGCTAGCTCAGGTGGCAATCGTTAAGCAAAAACAAAACACAAAGGCGTGGAGACCTGGGGAAAAAGCAACCCTGAAATATCTACCCTCTGAAACTGAGGAAGATGGGCAAGAGAGGCTGGCTTCAGGTGGCAATCTTTAAGCAAAAGAAACACACAAGGGCGTGGAGGCCTGGGGAAAAAGCAACACGGAGAAATCCACCCTCTGAAACTGAGGGACATGGGCAAAAGAAGCTAGCTCAGGTTGCAACCTTTAAGCAGAAAAAAAACACAAGGGCGTGCAGACCTGGCAAAAAAGCAACAGTGAGAAATCTACCCTCTGAAACCGACGAAGATGGACAACAGAGGCTAGCTCAGGTGGCAATTTTTAAGGAAAAATAAAAGGAAGTGCGTGGAGACCTGGGGAAAAAGCAACACGGAGAAATCTACCCTCTAGAACTGAGAAAGAAGCGCAACAGAGGCTAGCTCAGGTGGCAATCTTTAAGCAAAAAAAATAAGATAAAAAAATACAATGGCGAGGAGACCCGGTCAAAAAGCAACCCTGAAAAAGGTACCCTCTGAAACTGAGGAAGCAGGGCAACAGTGCCTAGCTCAGGTGACAATCTTTAAGCAAAAGAAACACACAAGGGCGTGGAGACCTGGGGAAAAAGCAACCCTGAAATATCTACCCTCTGAAACTGAGGAAGATGGGCAAGAGAGGCTGGCTTCAGGTGGCAATCTTTAAGCAAAAGAAACACACAAGGGCGTGGAGACCTGGGGAAAAAGCAACACGGAGAAATCCACCCTCTGAAACTGAGGAAGATGGGCAAGAGAGGCTACCTCAGGTGGCAATCCTTAAGCAAAAACAAAGCACAAAGGCGTGGAGCCCTGGGGACAAAGCAACCCTGAAATATCTACCCTCTGAAACTGAGGAACATGGGCAAGAGAGGCTAGCTCAGGTGGCAATCGTTAAGCAAAAACAAAACACAAAGGCGTGGAGACCTGGGGAAAAAGCAACCCTGAAATATCTACCCTCTGAAACTGAGGAAGATGGGCAAGAGAGGCTGGCTTCAGGTGGCAATCTTTAAGCAAAAGAAACACACAAGGGCGTGGAGGCCTGGGGAAAAAGCAACACGGAGAAATCCACCCTCTGAAACTGAGGGACATGGGCAAAAGAAGCTAGCTCAGGTTGCAACCTTTAAGCAGAAAAAAAACACAAGGGCGTGCAGACCTGGCAAAAAAGCAACAGTGAGAAATCTACCCTCTGAAACCGACGAAGATGGACAACAGAGGCTAGCTCAGGTGGCAATTTTTAAGGAAAAATAAAAGGAAGTGCGTGGAGACCTGGGGAAAAAGCAACACGGAGAAATCTACCCTCTAGAACTGAGAAAGAAGCGCAACAGAGGCTAGCTCAGGTGGCAATCTTTAAGCAAAAAAAATAAGATAAAAAAATACAATGGCGAGGAGACCCGGTGAAAAAGCAACCCTGAAAAAGGTACCCTCTGAAACTGAGGAAGCAGGGCAACAGTGCCTAGCTCAGGTGACAATCTTTAAGCAAAAGAAACACACAAGGGCGTGGGGAGCTGGCGAAAAGGCAACACTGAGAAATCCACCCTCTGAAACGGACGAAGATGGGCAACAGAGGCTAGCTCAGGTGGCAATCTTTAAGCAAAAGAAACACACAAGGGCGTGGAGACCTGGGGAAAAAGCAACACGGAGAAATCCACCCTCTGAAACTGAGGAAGATGGGCAAGAGAGGCTACCTCAGGTGGCAATCCTTAAGCAAAAACAAAGCACAAAGGCGTGGAGCCCTGGGGACAAAGCAACCCTGAAATATCTACCCTCTGAAACTGAGGAACATGGGCAAGAGAGGCTAGCTCAGGTGGCACTCGTTAAGCAAAAACAAAACCTAAAGGCGTGGAGACCTGGGGAAAAAGCAACCCTGAAATATCTACCCTCTGAAACTGAGGAAGATGGGCAAGAGAGGCTGGCTTCAGGTGGCAATCTTTAAGCAAAAGAAACACACAAGGGCGTGGGGAGCTGGCGAAAAGGCAACACTGAGAAATCCACCCTCTGAAACGGACGAAGATGGGCAACAGAGGCTAGCTCAGGTGGCAATCTTTAAGCAAAAAAAATAAAATAAAAAAATACAATGGCGAGGAGAGCCGGTCAAAAAGCAACCCTGAAAAAGGTACCCTCTGAAACTGAGGAAGCAGGGCAACAGTGCCTAGCTCAGGTGACAATCTTTAAGCAAAAGAAACACACAAGGGCGTGGGGAGCTGGCGAAAAGGCAACACTGAGAAATCCACCCTCTGAAACGGACGAAGATGGGCAACAGAGGCTAGCTCAGGTGGCAATCTTTAAGCAAAAGAAACACACAAGGGCGTGGAGACCTGGGGAAAAAGCAAGACGGAGAAATCCACCCTCTGAAACTGAGGAAGATGGGCAAGAGAGGCTACCTCAGGTGGCAATCCTTAAGCAAAAACAAAGCACAAAGGCGTGGAGCCCTGGGGACATAGCAACCCTGAAATATCTACCCTCTGAAACTGAGGAACAT
This sequence comes from Equus asinus, assembly GCF_041296235.1. Taxonomy (NCBI): domain Eukaryota; kingdom Metazoa; phylum Chordata; class Mammalia; order Perissodactyla; family Equidae; genus Equus; species Equus asinus. Next base: position 9,958 of record NW_027225054.1, read on the forward strand.
GGGCAAGAGAGGCTAGCTCAGGTGGCACTCGTTAAGCAAAAACAAAACACAAAGGCGTGGAGACCTGGGGAAAAAGCAACCCTGAAATATCTACCCTCTGAAACTGAGGAAGATGGGCAAGAGAGGCTGGCTTCAGGTGGCAATCTTTAAGCAAAAGAAACACACAAGGGCGTGGGGAGCTGGCGAAAAGGCAACACTGAGAAATCCACCCTCTGAAACGGACGAAGATGGGCAACAGAGGCTAGCTCAGGTGGCAATCTTTAAGCAAAAAAAATAAAATAAAAAAATACAATGGCGAGGAGAGCCGGTCAAAAAGCAACCCTGAAAAAGGTACCCTCTGAAACTGAGGAAGCAGGGCAACAGTGCCTAGCTCAGGTGACAATCTTTAAGCAAAAGAAACACACAAGGGCGTGGGGAGCTGGCGAAAAGGCAACACTGAGAAATCCACCCTCTGAAACGGACGAAGATGGGCAACAGAGGCTAGCTCAGGTGGCAATCTTTAAGCAAAAAAAATAAAATAAAAAAATACAATGGCGAGGAGACCCGGTCAAAAAGCAACCCTGAAAAAGGCACCCTCTGAAACTGAGGAAGCAGGGCAACAGTGCCTAGCTCAGGTGACAATCTTTAAGCAAAAGAAACACACAAGGGCGTGGGGAGCTGGCGAAAAGGCAACACTGAGAAATCCACCCTCTGAAACGGACGAAGATGGGCAACAGAGGCTAGCTCAGGTGGCAATCTTTAAGCAAAAAAAATAAAATAAAAAAATACAATGGCGAGGAGAGCCGGTCAAAAAGCAACCCTGAAAAAGGTACCCTCTGAAACTGAGGAAGCAGGGCAACAGTGCCTAGCTCAGGTGACAATCTTTAAGCAAAAGAAACACACAAGGGCGTGGGGAGCTGGCGAAAAGGCAACACTGAGAAATCCACCCTCTGAAACGGACTAAGATGGGCAACAGAGGCTACCTCAGGTGGCAATCCTTAAGCAAAAACAAAGCACAAAGGCGTGGAGCCCTGGGGACAAAGCAACCCTGAAATATCTACCCTCTGAAACTGAGGAACATGGGCAAGAGAGGCTAGCTCAGGTGGCACTCGTTAAGCAAAAACAAAACACAAAGGCGTGGAGACCTGGGGAAAAAGCAACCCTGAAATATCTACCCTCTGAAACTGAGGAAGATGGGCAAGAGAGGCTGGCTTCAGGTGGCAATCTTTAAGCAAAAGAAACACACAAGGGCGTGGGGAGCTGGCGAAAAGGCAACACTGAGAAATCCACCCTCTGAAACGGACGAAGATGGGCAACAGAGGCTAGCTCAGGTGGCAATCGTTAAGCAAAAGAAACACACAAGGGCGTGGAGGCCTGGGGAAAAAGCAACACGGAGAAATCCACCCTCTGAAACTGAGGAACATGGGCAAAAGAAGCTAGCTCAGGTTGCAACCTTTAAGCAGAAAAAAAACACAAGGGCGTGCAGACCTGGCAAAAAAGCAACAGTGAGAAATCTACCCTCTGAAACCGACGAAGATGGGCAACAGAGGCTAGCTCAGGTGGCAATTTTTAAGGAAAAATAAAAGGAAGTGCGTGGAGACCTGGGGAAAAAGCAACACGGGGAAATCTACCCTCTGAAACTGAGAAAGAAGCGCAACAGAGGCTAGCTCAGGTGGCAATCTTTAAGCAAAAAAAAATAAAATAAAAAAATACAATGGCGAGGAGAGCCGGTCAAAAAGCAACCCTGAAAAAGGTACCCTCTGAAACTGAGGAAGCAGGGCAACAGTGCCTAGCTCAGGTGACAATCTTTAAGCAAAAGAAACACACAAGGGCGTGGGGAGCTGGCGAAAAGGCAACACTGAGAAATCCACCCTCTGAAACGGACGAAGATGGGCAACAGAGGCTAGCTCAGGTGGCAATCTTTAAGCAAAAAAAATAAAATAAAAAAATACAATGGCGAGGAGAGCCGGTCAAAAAGCAACCCTGAAAAAGGTACCCTCTGAAACTGAAGAAGCAGGGCAACAGTGCCTAGCTCAGGTGACAATCTTTAAGCAAAAGAAACACACAAGGGCGTGGGGAGCTGGCGAAAAGGCAACACTGAGAAATCCACCCTCTGAAACGGACTAAGATGGGCAACAGAGGCTACCTCAGGTGGCAATCCTTAAGCAAAAACAAAGCACAAAGGCGTGGAGCCCTGGGGACAAAGCAACCCTGAAATATCTACCCTCTGAAACTGAGGAACATGGGCAAGAGAGGCTAGCTCAGGTGGCACTCGTTAAGCAAAAACAAAACACAAAGGCGTGGAGACCTGGGGAAAAAGCAACCCTGAAATATCTACCCTCTGAAACTGAGGAAGATGGGCAACAGAGGCTAGCTCAGGTGGCAATCTTTAAGCAAAAGAAACACACAAGGGCGTGGAGACCTGGGGAAAAAGCAACACGGAGAAATCCACCCTCTGAAACTGAGGAAGATGGGCAAGAGAGGCTACCTCAGGTGGCAATCCTTAAGCAAAAACAAAGCACAAAGGCGTGGAGCCCTGGGGACAAAGCAACCCTGAAATATCTACCCTCTGAAACTGAGGAACATGGGCAAGAGAGGCTAGCTCAGGTGGCACTCGTTAAGCAAAAACAAAACACAAAGGCGTGGAGACCTGGGGAAAAAGCAACCCTGAAATATCTACCCTCTGAAACTGAGGAAGATGGGCAAGAGAGGCTGGCTTCAGGTGGCAATCTTTAAGCAAAAGAAACACACAAGGGCGTGGGGAGCTGGGGAAAAGGCAACACTGAGAAATCCACCCTCTGAAACGGACGAAGATGGGCAACAGAGGCTAGCTCAGGTGGCAATCGTTAAGCAAAAGAAACACACAAGGGCGTGGAGGCCTGGGGAAAAAGCAACACGGAGAAATCCACCCTCTGAAACTGAGGAACATGGGCAAAAGAAGCTAGCTCAGGTTGCAACCTTTAAGCAGAAAAAAAACACAAGGGCGTGCAGACCTGGCAAAAAAGCAACAGTGAGAAATCTACCCTCTGAAACCGACGAAGATGGGCAACAGAGGCTAGCTCAGGTGGCAATTTTTAAGGAAAAATAAAAGGAAGTGCGTGGAGACCTGGGGAAAAAGCAACACGGGGAAATCTACCCTCTGAAACTGAGAAAGAAGCGCAACAGAGGCTAGCTCAGGTGGCAATCTTTAAGCAAAAAAAAATAAAATAAAAAAATACAATGGCGAGGAGACCCGGTCAAAAAGCAACCCTGAAAAAGGTACCCTCTGAAACTGAGGAAGCAGGGCAACAGTGCCTAGCTCAGGTGACAATCTTTAAGCAAAAGAAACACACAAGGGCGTGGGGAGCTGGCGAAAAGGCAACACTGAGAAATCCACCCTCTGAAACGGACGAAGATGGGCAACAGAGGCTAGCTCAGGTGGCAATCTTTAAGCAAAAAAAATAAAATAAAAAAATACAATGGCGAGGAGACCCGGTCAAAAAGCAACCCTGAAAAAGGCACCCTCTGAAACTGAAGAAGCAGGGCAACAGTGCCTAGCTCAGGTGACAATCTTTAAGCAAAAGAAACACACAAGGGCGTGGGGAGCTGGCGAAAAGGCAACACTGAGAAATCCACCCTCTGAAACGGACTAAGATGGGCAACAGAGGCTACCTCAGGTGGCAATCCTTAAGCAAAAACAAAGCACAAAGGCGTGGAGCCCTGGGGACAAAGCAACCCTGAAATATCTACCCTCTGAAACTGAGGAACATGGGCAAGAGAGGCTAGCTCAGGTGGCACTCGTTAAGCAAAAACAAAACACAAAGGCGTGGAGACCTGGGGAAAAAGCAACCCTGAAATATCTACCCTCTGAAACTGAGGAAGATGGGCAACAGAGGCTAGCTCAGGTGGCAATCTTTAAGCAAAAGAAACACACAAGGGCGTGGAGACCTGGGGAAAAAGCAACACGGAGAAATCCACCCTCTGAAACTGAGGAAGATGGGCAAGAGAGGCTACCTCAGGTGGCAATCCTTAAGCAAAAACAAAGCACAAAGGCGTGGAGCCCTGGGGACAAAGCAACCCTGAAATATCTACCCTCTGAAACTGAGGAACATGGGCAAGAGAGGCTAGCTCAGGTGGCACTCGTTAAGCAAAAACAAAACACAAAGGCGTGGAGACCTGGGGAAAAAGCAACCCTGAAATATCTACCCTCTGAAACTGAGGAAGATGGGCAAGAGAGGCTGGCTTCAGGTGGCAATCTTTAAGCAAAAGAAACACACAAGGGCGTGGGGAGCTGGCGAAAAGGCAACACTGAGAAATCCACCCTCTGAAACGGACGAAGATGGGCAACAGAGGCTAGCTCAGGTGGCAATCGTTAAGCAAAAGAAACACACAAGGGCGTGGAGGCCTGGGGAAAAAGCAACACGGAGAAATCCACCCTCTGAAACTGAGGAACATGGGCAAAAGAAGCTAGCTCAGGTTGCAACCTTTAAGCAGAAAAAAAACACAAGGGCGTGCAGACCTGGCAAAAAAGCAACAGTGAGAAATCTACCCTCTGAAACCGACGAAGATGGGCAACAGAGGCTAGCTCAGGTGGCAATTTTTAAGGAAAAATAAAAGGAAGTGCGTGGAGACCTGGGGAAAAAGCAACACGGGGAAATCTACCCTCTGAAACTGAGAAAGAAGCGCAACAGAGGCTAGCTCAGGTGGCAATCTTTAAGCAAAAAAAAATAAAATAAAAAAATACAATGGCGAGGAGACCCGGTCAAAAAGCAACCCTGAAAAAGGTACCCTCTGAAACTGAGGAAGCAGGGCAACAGTGCCTAGCTCAGGTGACAATCTTTAAGCAAAAGAAACACACAAGGGCGTGGGGAGCTGGCGAAAAGGCAACACTGAGAAATCCACCCTCTGAAACGGACGAAGATGGGCAACAGAGGCTAGCTCAGGTGGCAATCTTTAAGCAAAAAAAATAAAATAAAAAAATACAATGGCGAGGAGACCCGGTCAAAAAGCAACCCTGAAAAAGGCACCCTCTGAAACTGAAGAAGCAGGGCAACAGTGCCTAGCTCAGGTGACAATCTTTAAGCAAAAGAAACACACAAGGGCGTGGGGAGCTGGCGAAAAGGCAACACTGAGAAATCCACCCTCTGAAACGGACTAAGATGGGCAACAGAGGCTACCTCAGGTGGCAATCCTTAAGCAAAAACAAAGCACAAAGGCGTGGAGCCCTGGGGACAAAGCAACCCTGAAATATCTACCCTCTGAAACTGAGGAACATGGGCAAGAGAGGCTAGCTCAGGTGGCACTCGTTAAGCAAAAACAAAACACAAAGGCGTGGAGACCTGGGGAAAAAGCAACCCTGAAATATCTACCCTCTGAAACTGAGGAAGATGGGCAACAGAGGCTAGCTCAGGTGGCAATCTTTAAGCAAAAGAAACACACAAGGGCGTGGAGACCTGGGGAAAAAGCAACACGGAGAAATCCACCCTCTGAAACTGAGGAAGATGGGCAAGAGAGGCTACCTCAGGTGGCAATCCTTAAGCAAAAACAAAGCACAAAGGCGTGGAGCCCTGGGGACAAAGCAACCCTGAAATATCTACCCTCTGAAACTGAGGAACATGGGCAAGAGAGGCTAGCTCAGGTGGCACTCGTTAAGCAAAAACAAAACACAAAGGCGTGGAGACCTGGGGAAAAAGCAACCCTGAAATATCTACCCTCTGAAACTGAGGAAGATGGGCAAGAGAGGCTGGCTTCAGGTGGCAATCTTTAAGCAAAAGAAACACACAAGGGCGTGGGGAGCTGGCGAAAAGGCAACACTGAGAAATCCACCCTCTGAAACGGACGAAGATGGGCAACAGAGGCTAGCTCAGGTGGCAATCGTTAAGCAAAAGAAACACACAAGGGCGTGGAGGCCTGGGGAAAAAGCAACACGGAGAAATCCACCCTCTGAAACTGAGGAACATGGGCAAAAGAAGCTAGCTCAGGTTGCAACCTTTAAGCAGAAAAAAAACACAAGGGCGTGCAGACCTGGCAAAAAAGCAACAGTGAGAAATCTACCCTCTGAAACCGACGAAGATGGGCAACAGAGGCTAGCTCAGGTGGCAATTTTTAAGGAAAAATAAAAGGAAGTGCGTGGAGACCTGGGGAAAAAGCAACACGGGGAAATCTACCCTCTGAAACTGAGAAAGAAGCGCAACAGAGGCTAGCTCAGGTGGCAATCTTTAAGCAAAAAAAAATAAAATAAAAAAATACAATGGCGAGGAGACCCGGTCAAAAAGCAACCCTGAAAAAGGTACCCTCTGAAACTGAGGAAGCAGGGCAACAGTGCCTAGCTCAGGTGACAATCTTTAAGCAAAAGAAACACACAAGGGCGTGGGGAGCTGGCGAAAAGGCAACACTGAGAAATCCACCCTCTGAAACGGACGAAGATGGGCAACAGAGGCTAGCTCAGGTGGCAATCTTTAAGCAAAAAAAATAAAATAAAAAAATACAATGGCGAGGAGACCCGGTCAAAAAGCAACCCTGAAAAAGGCACCCTCTGAAACTGAAGAAGCAGGGCAACAGTGCCTAGCTCAGGTGACAATCTTTAAGCAAAAGAAACACACAAGGGCGTGGGGAGCTGGCGAAAAGGCAACACTGAGAAATCCACCCTCTGAAACGGACGAAGATGGGCAACAGAGGCTAGCTCAGGTGGCAATCTTTAAGCAAAAAAAATAAAATAAAAAAATACAATGGCGAGGAGAGCCGGTCAAAAAGCAACCCTGAAAAAGGTACCCTCTGAAACTGAGGAAGCAGGGCAACAGTGCCTAGCTCAGGTGACAATCTTTAAGCAAAAGAAACACACAAGGGCGTGGGGAGCTGGCGAAAAGGCAACACTGAGAAATCCACCCTCTGAAACGGACGAAGATGGGCAACAGAGGCTAGCTCAGGTGGCAATCTTTAAGCAAAAGAAACACACAAGGGCGTGGAGACCTGGGGAAAAAGCAAGACGGAGAAATCCACCCTCTGAAACTGAGGAAGATGGGCAAGAGAGGCTACCTCAGGTGGCAATCCTTAAGCAAAAACAAAGCACAAAGGCGTGGAGCCCTGGGGACATAGCAACCCTGAAATATCTACCCTCTGAAACTGAGGAACATGGGCAAGAGAGGCTAGCTCAGGTGGCACTCGTTAAGCAAAAACAAAACACAAAGGCGTGGAGACCTGGGGAAAAAGCAACCCTGAAATATCTACCCTCTGAAACTGAGGAAGATGGGCAAGAGAGGCTGGCTTCAGGTGGCAATCTTTAAGCAAAAGAAACACACAAGGGCGTGGGGAGCTGGCGAAAAGGCAACACTGAGAAATCCACCCTCTGAAACGGACGAAGATGGGCAACAGAGGCTAGCTCAGGTGGCAATCTTTAAGCAAAAAAAATAAAATAAAAAAATACAATGGCGAGGAGAGCCGGTCAAAAAGCAACCCTGAAAAAGGTACCCTCTGAAACTGAGGAAGCAGGGCAACAGTGCCTAGCTCAGGTGACAATCTTTAAGCAAAAGAAACACACAAGGGCGTGGGGAGCTGGCGAAAAGGCAACACTGAGAAATCCACCCTCTGAAACGGACGAAGATGGGCAACAGAGGCTAGCTCAGGTGGCAATCTTTAAGCAAAAAAAATAAAATAAAAAAATACAATGGCGAGGAGACCCGGTCAAAAAGCAACCCTGAAAAAGGCACCCTCTGAAACTGAAGAAGCAGGGCAACAGTGCCTAGCTCAGGTGACAATCTTTAAGCAAAAGAAACACACAAGGGCGTGGGGAGCTGGCGAAAAGGCAACACTGAGAAATCCACCCTCTGAAACGGACGAAGATGGGCAACAGAGGCTAGCTCAGGTGGCAATCTTTAAGCAAAAAAAATAAAATAAAAAAATACAATGGCGAGGAGAGCCGGTCAAAAAGCAACCCTGAAAAAGGTACCCTCTGAAACTGAGGAAGCAGGGCAACAGTGCCTAGCTCAGGTGACAATCTTTAAGCAAAAGAAACACACAAGGGCGTGGGGAGCTGGCGAAAAGGCAACACTGAGAAATCCACCCTCTGAAACGGACTAAGATGGGCAACAGAGGCTACCTCAGGTGGCAATCCTTAAGCAAAAACAAAGCACAAAGGCGTGGAGCCCTGGGGACAAAGCAACCCTGAAATATCTACCCTCTGAAACTGAGGAACATGGGCAAGAGAGGCTAGCTCAGGTGGCACTCGTTAAGCAAAAACAAAACACAAAGGCGTGGAGACCTGGGGAAAAAGCAACCCTGAAATATCTACCCTCTGAAACTGAGGAAGATGGGCAAGAGAGGCTGGCTTCAGGTGGCAATCTTTAAGCAAAAGAAACACACAAGGGCGTGGGGAGCTGGCGAAAAGGCAACACTGAGAAATCCACCCTCTGAAACGGACGAAGATGGGCAACAGAGGCTAGCTCAGGTGGCAATCGTTAAGCAAAAGAAACACACAAGGGCGTGGAGGCCTGGGGAAAAAGCAACACGGAGAAATCCACCCTCTGAAACTGAGGAACATGGGCAAAAGAAGCTAGCTCAGGTTGCAACCTTTAAGCAGAAAAAAAACACAAGGGCGTGCAGACCTGGCAAAAAAGCAACAGTGAGAAATCTACCCTCTGAAACCGACGAAGATGGGCAACAGAGGCTAGCTCAGGTGGCAATTTTTAAGGAAAAATAAAAGGAAGTGCGTGGAGACCTGGGGAAAAAGCAACACGGGGAAATCTACCCTCTGAAACTGAGAAAGAAGCGCAACAGAGGCTAGCTCAGGTGGCAATCTTTAAGCAAAAAAAAATAAAATAAAAAAATACAATGGCGAGGAGAGCCGGTCAAAAAGCAACCCTGAAAAAGGTACCCTCTGAAACTGAAGAAGCAGGGCAACAGTGCCTAGCTCAGGTGACAATCTTTAAGCAAAAGAAACACACAAGGGCGTGGGGAGCTGGCGAAAAGGCAACACTGAGAAATCCACCCTCTGAAACGGACTAAGATGGGCAACAGAGGCTACCTCAGGTGGCAATCCTTAAGCAAAAACAAAGCACAAAGGCGTGGAGCCCTGGGGACAAAGCAACCCTGAAATATCTACCCTCTGAAACTGAGGAACATGGGCAAGAGAGGCTAGCTCAGGTGGCACTCGTTAAGCAAAAACAAAACACAAAGGCGTGGAGACCTGGGGAAAAAGCAACCCTGAAATATCTACCCTCTGAAACTGAGGAAGATGGGCAACAGAGGCTAGCTCAGGTGGCAATCTTTAAGCAAAAGAAACACACAAGGGCGTGGAGACCTGGGGAAAAAGCAACACGGAGAAATCCACCCTCTGAAACTGAGGAAGATGGGCAAGAGAGGCTACCTCAGGTGGCAATCCTTAAGCAAAAACAAAGCACAAAGGCGTGGAGCCCTGGGGACAAAGCAACCCTGAAATATCTACCCTCTGAAACTGAGGAACATGGGCAAGAGAGGCTAGCTCAGGTGGCACTCGTTAAGCAAAAACAAAACACAAAGGCGTGGAGACCTGGGGAAAAAGCAACCCTGAAATATCTACCCTCTGAAACTGAGGAAGATGGGCAAGAGAGGCTGGCTTCAGGTGGCAATCTTTAAGCAAAAGAAACACACAAGGGCGTGGGGAGCTGGCGAAAAGGCAACACTGAGAAATCCACCCTCTGAAACGGACGAAGATGGGCAACAGAGGCTAGCTCAGGTGGCAATCGTTAAGCAAAAGAAACACACAAGGGCGTGGAGGCCTGGGGAAAAAGCAACACGGAGAAATCCACCCTCTGAAACTGAGGAACATGGGCAAAAGAAGCTAGCTCAGGTTGCAACCTTTAAGCAGAAAAAAAACACAAGGGCGTGCAGACCTGGCAAAAAAGCAACAGTGAGAAATCTACCCTCTGAAACCGACGAAGATGGGCAACAGAGGCTAGCTCAGGTGGCAATTTTTAAGGAAAAATAAAAGGAAGTGCGTGGAGACCTGGGGAAAAAGCAACACGGGGAAATCTACCCTCTGAAACTGAGAAAGAAGCGCAACAGAGGCTAGCTCAGGTGGCAATCTTTAAGCAAAAAAAAATAAAATAAAAAAATACAATGGCGAGGAGACCCGGTCAAAAAGCAACCCTGAAAAAGGTACCCTCTGAAACTGAGGAAGCAGGGCAACAGTGCCTAGCTCAGGTGACAATCTTTAAGCAAAAGAAACACACAAGGGCGTGGGGAGCTGGCGAAAAGGCAACACTGAGAAATCCACCCTCTGAAACGGACTAAGATGGGCAACAGAGGCTACCTCAGGTGGCAATCCTTAAGCAAAAACAAAGCACAAAGGCGTGGAGCCCTGGGGACAAAGCAACCCTGAAATATCTACCCTCTGAAACTGAGGAACATGGGCAAGAGAGGCTAGCTCAGGTGGCACTCGTTAAGCAAAAACAAAACACAAAGGCGTGGAGACCTGGGGAAAAAGCAACCCTGAAATATCTACCCTCTGAAACTGAGGAAGATGGGCAACAGAGGCTAGCTCAGGTGGCAATCTTTAAGCAAAAGAAACACACAAGGGCGTGGAGACCTGGGGAAAAAGCAACACGGAGAAATCCACCCTCTGAAACTGAGGAAGATGGGCAAGAGAGGCTACCTCAGGTGGCAATCCTTAAGCAAAAACAAAGCACAAAGGCGTGGAGCCCTGGGGACAAAGCAACCCTGAAATATCTACCCTCTGAAACTGAGGAACATGGGCAAGAGAGGCTAGCTCAGGTGGCACTCGTTAAGCAAAAACAAAACACAAAGGCGTGGAGACCTGGGGAAAAAGCAACCCTGAAATATCTACCCTCTGAAACTGAGGAAGATGGGCAAGAGAGGCTGGCTTCAGGTGGCAATCTTTAAGCAAAAGAAACACACAAGGGCGTGGGGAGCTGGCGAAAAGGCAACACTGAGAAATCCACCCTCTGAAACGGACGAAGATGGGCAACAGAGGCTAGCTCAGGTGGCAATCGTTAAGCAAAAGAAACACACAAGGGCGTGGAGGCCTGGGGAAAAAGCAACACGGAGAAATCCACCCTCTGAAACTGAGGAACATGGGCAAAAGAAGCTAGCTCAGGTTGCAACCTTTAAGCAGAAAAAAAACACAAGGGCGTGCAGACCTGGCAAAAAAGCAACAGTGAGAAATCTACCCTCTGAAACCGACGAAGATGGGCAACAGAGGCTAGCTCAGGTGGCAATTTTTAAGGAAAAATAAAAGGAAGTGCGTGGAGACCTGGGGAAAAAGCAACACGGGGAAATCTACCCTCTGAAACTGAGAAAGAAGCGCAACAGAGGCTAGCTCAGGTGGCAATCTTTAAGCAAAAAAAAATAAAATAAAAAAATACAATGGCGAGGAGACCCGGTCAAAAAGCAACCCTGAAAAAGGTACCCTCTGAAACTGAGGAAGCAGGGCAACAGTGCCTAGCTCAGGTGACAATCTTTAAGCAAAAGAAACACACAAGGGCGTGGGGAGCTGGCGAAAAGGCAACACTGAGAAATCCACCCTCTGAAACGGACGAAGATGGGCAACAGAGGCTAGCTCAGGTGGCAATCTTTAAGCAAAAAAAATAAAATAAAAAAATACAATGGCGAGGAGACCCGGTCAAAAAGCAACCCTGAAAAAGGCACCCTCTGAAACTGAAGAAGCAGGGCAACAGTGCCTAGCTCAGGTGACAATCTTTAAGCAAAAGAAACACACAAGGGCGTGGGGAGCTGGCGAAAAGGCAACACTGAGAAATCCACCCTCTGAAACGGACGAAGATGGGCAACAGAGGCTAGCTCAGGTGGCAATCTTTAAGCAAAAAAAATAAAATAAAAAAATACAATGGCGAGGAGAGCCGGTCAAAAAGCAACCCTGAAAAAGGTACCCTCTGAAACTGAGGAAGCAGGGCAACAGTGCCTAGCTCAGGTGACAATCTTTAAGCAAAAGAAACACACAAGGGCGTGGGGAGCTGGCGAAAAGGCAACACTGAGAAATCCACCCTCTGAAACGGACGAAGATGGGCAACAGAGGCTAGCTCAGGTGGCAATCTTTAAGCAAAAGAAACACACAAGGGCGTGGAGACCTGGGGAAAAAGCAAGACGGAGAAATCCACCCTCTGAAACTGAGGAAGATGGGCAAGAGAGGCTACCTCAGGTGGCAATCCTTAAGCAAAAACAAAGCACAAAGGCGTGGAGCCCTGGGGACATAGCAACCCTGAAATATCTACCCTCTGAAACTGAGGAACATGGGCAAGAGAGGCTAGCTCAGGTGGCACTCGTTAAGCAAAAACAAAACACAAAGGCGTGGAGACCTGGGGAAAAAGCAACCCTGAAATATCTACCCTCTGAAACTGAGGAAGATGGGCAAGAGAGGCTGGCTTCAGGTGGCAATCTTTAAGCAAAAGAAACACACAAGGGCGTGGGGAGCTGGCGAAAAGGCAACACTGAGAAATCCACCCTCTGAAACGGACGAAGATGGGCAACAGAGGCTAGCTCAGGTGGCAATCTTTAAGCAAAAAAAATAAAATAAAAAAATACAATGGCGAGGAGAGCCGGTCAAAAAGCAACCCTGAAAAAGGTACCCTCTGAAACTGAGGAAGCAGGGCAACAGTGCCTAGCTCAGGTGACAATCTTTAAGCAAAAGAAACACACAAGGGCGTGGGGAGCTGGCGAAAAGGCAACACTGAGAAATCCACCCTCTGAAACGGACGAAGATGGGCAACAGAGGCTAGCTCAGGTGGCAATCTTTAAGCAAAAAAAATAAAATAAAAAAATACAATGGCGAGGAGACCCGGTCAAAAAGCAACCCTGAAAAAGGCACCCTCTGAAACTGAAGAAGCAGGGCAACAGTGCCTAGCTCAGGTGACAATCTTTAAGCAAAAGAAACACACAAGGGCGTGGGGAGCTGGCGAAAAGGCAACACTGAGAAATCCACCCTCTGAAACGGACGAAGATGGGCAACAGAGGCTAGCTCAGGTGGCAATCTTTAAGCAAAAAAAATAAAATAAAAAAATACAATGGCGAGGAGAGCCGGTCAAAAAGCAACCCTGAAAAAGGTACCCTCTGAAACTGAGGAAGCAGGGCAACAGTGCCTAGCTCAGGTGACAATCTTTAAGCAAAAGAAACACACAAGGGCGTGGGGAGCTGGCGAAAAGGCAACACTGAGAAATCCACCCTCTGAAACGGACTAAGATGGGCAACAGAGGCTACCTCAGGTGGCAATCCTTAAGCAAAAACAAAGCACAAAGGCGTGGAGCCCTGGGGACAAAGCAACCCTGAAATATCTACCCTCTGAAACTGAGGAACATGGGCAAGAGAGGCTAGCTCAGGTGGCACTCGTTAAGCAAAAACAAAACACAAAGGCGTGGAGACCTGGGGAAAAAGCAACCCTGAAATATCTACCCTCTGAAACTGAGGAAGATGGGCAAGAGAGGCTGGCTTCAGGTGGCAATCTTTAAGCAAAAGAAACACACAAGGGCGTGGGGAGCTGGCGAAAAGGCAACACTGAGAAATCCACCCTCTGAAACGGACGAAGATGGGCAACAGAGGCTAGCTCAGGTGGCAATCGTTAAGCAAAAGAAACACACAAGGGCGTGGAGGCCTGGGGAAAAAGCAACACGGAGAAATCCACCCTCTGAAACTGAGGAACATGGGCAAAAGAAGCTAGCTCAGGTTGCAACCTTTAAGCAGAAAAAAAACACAAGGGCGTGCAGACCTGGCAAAAAAGCAACAGTGAGAAATCTACCCTCTGAAACCGACGAAGATGGGCAACAGAGGCTAGCTCAGGTGGCAATTTTTAAGGAAAAATAAAAGGAAGTGCGTGGAGACCTGGGGAAAAAGCAACACGGGGAAATCTACCCTCTGAAACTGAGAAAGAAGCGCAACAGAGGCTAGCTCAGGTGGCAATCTTTAAGCAAAAAAAAATAAAATAAAAAAATACAATGGCGAGGAGAGCCGGTCAAAAAGCAACCCTGAAAAAGGTACCCTCTGAAACTGAAGAAGCAGGGCAACAGTGCCTAGCTCAGGTGACAATCTTTAAGCAAAAGAAACACACAAGGGCGTGGGGAGCTGGCGAAAAGGCAACACTGAGAAATCCACCCTCTGAAACGGACTAAGATGGGCAACAGAGGCTACCTCAGGTGGCAATCCTTAAGCAAAAACAAAGCACAAAGGCGTGGAGCCCTGGGGACAAAGCAACCCTGAAATATCTACCCTCTGAAACTGAGGAACATGGGCAAGAGAGGCTAGCTCAGGTGGCACTCGTTAAGCAAAAACAAAACACAAAGGCGTGGAGACCTGGGGAAAAAGCAACCCTGAAATATCTACCCTCTGAAACTGAGGAAGATGGGCAACAGAGGCTAGCTCAGGTGGCAATCTTTAAGCAAAAGAAACACACAAGGGCGTGGAGACCTGGGGAAAAAGCAACACGGAGAAATCCACCCTCTGAAACTGAGGAAGATGGGCAAGAGAGGCTACCTCAGGTGGCAATCCTTAAGCAAAAACAAAGCACAAAGGCGTGGAGCCCTGGGGACAAAGCAACCCTGAAATATCTACCCTCTGAAACTGAGGAACATGGGCAAGAGAGGCTAGCTCAGGTGGCACTCGTTAAGCAAAAACAAAACACAAAGGCGTGGAGACCTGGGGAAAAAGCAACCCTGAAATATCTACCCTCTGAAACTGAGGAAGATGGGCAAGAGAGGCTGGCTTCAGGTGGCAATCTTTAAGCAAAAGAAACACACAAGGGCGTGGGGAGCTGGCGAAAAGGCAACACTGAGAAATCCACCCTCTGAAACGGACGAAGATGGGCAACAGAGGCTAGCTCAGGTGGCAATCGTTAAGCAAAAGAAACACACAAGGGCGTGGAGGCCTGGGGAAAAAGCAACACGGAGAAATCCACCCTCTGAAACTGAGGAACATGGGCAAAAGAAGCTAGCTCAGGTTGCAACCTTTAAGCAGAAAAAAAACACAAGGGCGTGCAGACCTGGCAAAAAAGCAACAGTGAGAAATCTACCCTCTGAAACCGACGAAGATGGGCAACAGAGGCTAGCTCAGGTGGCAATTTTTAAGGAAAAATAAAAGGAAGTGCGTGGAGACCTGGGGAAAAAGCAACACGGGGAAATCTACCCTCTGAAACTGAGAAAGAAGCGCAACAGAGGCTAGCTCAGGTGGCAATCTTTAAGCAAAAAAAAATAAAATAAAAAAATACAATGGCGAGGAGACCCGGTCAAAAAGCAACCCTGAAAAAGGTACCCTCTGAAACTGAGGAAGCAGGGCAACAGTGCCTAGCTCAGGTGACAATCTTTAAGCAAAAGAAACACACAAGGGCGTGGGGAGCTGGCGAAAAGGCAACACTGAGAAATCCACCCTCTGAAACGGACGAAGATGGGCAACAGAGGCTAGCTCAGGTGGCAATCTTTAAGCAAAAAAAATAAAATAAAAAAATACAATGGCGAGGAGACCCGGTCAAAAAGCAACCCTGAAAAAGGCACCCTCTGAAACTGAAGAAGCAGGGCAACAGTGCCTAGCTCAGGTGACAATCTTTAAGCAAAAGAAACACACAAGGGCGTGGGGAGCTGGCGAAAAGGCAACACTGAGAAATCCACCCTCTGAAACGGACGAAGATGGGCAACAGAGGCTAGCTCAGGTGGCAATCTTTAAGCAAAAAAAATAAAATAAAAAAATACAATGGCGAGGAGAGCCGGTCAAAAAGCAACCCTGAAAAAGGTACCCTCTGAAACTGAGGAAGCAGGGCAACAGTGCCTAGCTCAGGTGACAATCTTTAAGCAAAAGAAACACACAAGGGCGTGGGGAGCTGGCGAAAAGGCAACACTGAGAAATCCACCCTCTGAAACGGACTAAGATGGGCAACAGAGGCTACCTCAGGTGGCAATCCTTAAGCAAAAACAAAGCACAAAGGCGTGGAGCCCTGGGGACAAAGCAACCCTGAAATATCTACCCTCTGAAACTGAGGAACATGGGCAAGAGAGGCTAGCTCAGGTGGCACTCGTTAAGCAAAAACAAAACACAAAGGCGTGGAGACCTGGGGAAAAAGCAACCCTGAAATATCTACCCTCTGAAACTGAGGAAGATGGGCAACAGAGGCTAGCTCAGGTGGCAATCTTTAAGCAAAAGAAACACACAAGGGCGTGGAGACCTGGGGAAAAAGCAAGACGGAGAAATCCACCCTCTGAAACTGAGGAAGATGGGCAAGAGAGGCTACCTCAGGTGGCAATCCTTAAGCAAAAACAAAGCACAAAGGCGTGGAGCCCTGGGGACATAGCAACCCTGAAATATCTACCCTCTGAAACTGAGGAACATGGGCAAGAGAGGCTAGCTCAGGTGGCACTCGTTAAGCAAAAACAAAACACAAAGGCGTGGAGACCTGGGGAAAAAGCAACCCTGAAATATCTACCCTCTGAAACTGAGGAAGATGGGCAAGAGAGGCTGGCTTCAGGTGGCAATCTTTAAGCAAAAGAAACACACAAGGGCGTGGGGAGCTGGCGAAAAGGCAACACTGAGAAATCCACCCTCTGAAACGGACGAAGATGGGCAACAGAGGCTAGCTCAGGTGGCAATCGTTAAGCCAAAGAAACACACAAGGGTGTTGAGACCTGGGGAAAAAGCAACACGGAGAAATCCACCCTCTGAAACTGATGAACTTGGGCAAAAGAAGCTAGCTCAGGTTGCAGCCTTCAAGCAGAAAAAAAAAAGACGCAAGGGCGTGGAGAGCTGGCGAAAAAGCAACACTGAGAAATCTACCCTCTGAAACCGAAGAAGATGGGCAACAGAGGCTAGCTCAGGTGGCAATCTTTAAGCAAAAAATAAAAAAATAAAAAAATACAATGGCGAGGAGACCCGGTCAAAAAGCAACCCTGAAAAAGGTACCCTCTGAAACTGAGGAAGCAGGGCAACAGTGCCTAGCTCAGGTGACAATCTTTAAGCAAAAAAAAAAAAACAAAAAACAGAAAACAAAAAACAAAACCCACAATGGAGTGGAGACCCGGGGGAAATCAACACTGAAAAATACAAAAAGAATGGAAGAGCAATAGACAGAGCAGGCACTTTCACCTGGGGTGGAGGAGGTACGCATGGATGACCGATAAGCGCATGAAAAGATGTGAGCTGTTCCCTGGAAAAGCAAGTGAGAAAATTAGAGGGAGACATTGTGGGGACACATGGGTGAGACTGCCTTCTTCCAAATACCGGAACAGGATCAAACTGCTAGTCAGGTCGCGGAGAAGCCAAGTCAGTCACTCACGCCTCACTGGTGGTGAAGGGAAACGGTATGGCCTCTGTGAAAAAGGGCGTGGCGGGTTCCAAAACTGACACGCCGCGGAAACCACCACCGAAAGTGGCAACCTACATAAGCCTTTGGTGTATCTTGCCTCCTAAGAGCGTCTGTATGTAGCTGGAGCCTTGGGTCGTTAAGGCTTCCACAGTGATCTGTGGTGGGTGGGTGGGGGGGGGGGGGGCCTTGGGCCTTGGGGGTCTCCGCTGGACCTCCAGGAAGTCAGCTTTTGTGGAGTCCCGTGAGTCCTTCCAGGGAGGGAGGCATCCAACCCGAGGGTGGTCTGGAGGGCACCACTCCCACCACTCCCGGGGGCTGGGGCGGGGGGCGGGGTGGGGGCTGCGGCCACGTTCCTGTTCATTCACACAGAATCCGGGGCATGAATGTTCTTAGCAGCTCTGTTCCACACAGCCCCACACTGGAAACCACACAGACGTCCTGCGAGTCCCATCCCTTGCTCATGTCGCCGGGGCTCCGGAGGAGGGCCACTCTGTAAAAGCGGCCGCCAGATGGCGCCCAACGACCGGCGCGGAGGGGTCAGCGGGAGGGAACCGGGTCACCAGCCAGCGAGAGTGCACAGCCTGAGCCCACCGCCGGGTCAGGTCTCTCTCTGTCTCTGTCTCTGTCTCTGTCTCTGTCTCTGTCTCTCTCTGTCTCTGTCTCTGTCTCTGTCTCTCTCTGTCTCTCTCTCTCTCTCTTTCTCTCTGGGCCCGCTTGGGGCGGCCGGGAGGTCACCACGTGAGGCCCCAGGGTGTCCACCTCGGAGCTCCCAGGCAGCACAGGGCAACCCTGGGCGCAGAAGGAGGTGTTGGAAAATCGGCGGGGAGGGGGGTGGGGTGGGTGGGCTTGCCAGGAAGGGGACAGACTCCCCACGTGACTTCTGGGCCGGGCCGGGCGCGGGGCTGCCGGCTGGCTGACGCGGACAGAGGTGGAAAAGTCCCCGGAGATGCCACGGGGCAGGCCGGGGCTGCCGGCCCCCGCTTCCCGGAGCGGCCCGAGCACTTCCCGGGCTCCCGGGAGGACTTAGAAAATCACGGCGGGGTGGGGGGTGGGGGTCGCTGTCAAACCGAAACCATGCACGTCATCAGAGAAGGACCGTGACGACGGAGGAATTGTCCGCAGTCTGTCAGGAATTGTGTGCAGCCTGTCACTTCCGGCCCAGAGGGTCTCTCTAAGGCAGACGGACAGACAGAGCCCACAAGTCGTAGAGGAAAGGACCGAGCCGCTTGGCCGCGGAAAAGTTTACAACACAAAACAGGTCTCCCTCCGCACGGGGCCACAGCAAAGCCCAAAGACGACACACGGGGGGGAGCATGGGTGCAGATGCACGTGTGGTGATAAGAATATGGATTTCAGCAGGGCTTCCCGTCCTCATCAACAAGCAGAAGCACCCAAATGGTGGGGGTTGGGGGGCAGAGACCTCACAGCCATTCCCTCCACAAATCGAGTTCCCCGGGACATCCTCACAGCGCCGTGCTGTGAGTGTGTGTGGGTGTTTAAAATGGAGTAAATGTGGACGTGGAACTGCTCCGTGAAACCAAAATAACAACAGTCGTAGATCTTCTTTGGTCATTTAGAAAATTCTTTTTTTTTTTTTTTCCCCAGCGGTGCACGTATTTCCCTTCCAAAAAAGAAGAACGGGAAAGGAGATGTTAAAGGCAAGCAGAGAGAGGAAAACTGTTGCAAAACAAAAGCTGAGCTCCCGTCCGAGGGAGGCCTCCTCCATTGGAGGCCTAGGAAATCATTCTGACAAAATGGAGGATCTCTGTCTTTGGTGTCGATTCCCTCAGAGGTCAAGAGAAACATTTTCCAATGTCTTTATCAGGAGGAGACTAGAAGTTAGAGAAAAGTATCCTTTCGGGAGTGAGAAAAACAAATTCTGATTTTGCATCAGCTTCCCTCCGATCTTGAAACTCATTGACTTGATTCCATTCTGTCGACGGAAATAATCCGGAACCAATCTATCCGTGAAAATCGGGGTGCGTTTATTCTGAGCTGAAATGTGAGGACTGTGGCCCGGGGCCTTTCTTCCCGAAGGAAGAGAGGGTGCCCGGGAAGTGGGGTGTACAGAGTGCTTCTAGACCCCCAGAGAGGACGTTTCACATAGGATCGAAAGGTCCCTTGGATGATAGTCGCGAGACTGCTCTGTCGGCACAGCGATCGACAGACACTGCTGGGTGGCAGGTCTGTTGTCTGGGCCTGGGTGGTCACAGGGGAGCCGGATGGTCAAAGGTGAGCGCAACCATCCGCTCCTAGCCTAAGGAAAGATGCCTCTCCTTAAGGAAAGGCCCGAGCACGGGGAAGCTGCTCCTTTCCCTTAAGGGCATTGGTTCTTGCCGTAGGAAATGTGTAAAGCGGATCTACGATGCGATGCGTGCTCGACGGCCACGTCAGGCCCTTTTCGAAAAACACTGTCAGGCCGAATTAGGCCGACACCCAATGGCTTCCTCATAGACTCCCATAGATCCTATCGCTCGCCATTTCTATCTGTCCACTCGTTCCAATTTTAGGCCACTTGACCACGAACAGGCCTTTTTCTCAGATTATTTTCCCCGTGAAACTTTGATCACCTTTTCACAGACAAAACGATCTTTACTTTTTAGGCCCTCTTGCCTGAAGGCAGCCATCTCACTTTCCTTGAACACAAAGATGTTTCCCATATTCACTTTTAGTGGCTTTTTGTTTTGTTTTGTTTTGTTTTGAGGACGATGAGCCCTGAGCTAACTGCTGCCAATCCTCCTCTTTTTGCCGAGGAAGGCTGGCCCTGAGCTCACCTCCGTGCCCATCTTCCTCTATTTCATATGTGGGACGCCTACCACCACGTGGCTCGCCCAGCGGTGCCACGTGCACCCCCGGGATCCGAACTGGCGAACCCCGGGCCGGCGAAGCGGAACAGGCACACTTAACCAGCGCGCCACCGGGCCGGCCTAGTGGCTTTCATCGCATTTGTTAAGTAGATTTTTTAACCCTCACGAACCTTAATTTTGGTGAAAACTAAGAAGCCAGCAATTAGGAACTGTCCTTCCCATGAGCATTCCGTCGCTTGGCCAATGTCTAAACACTTGGCCACTTTTAGAAACATGGGATTTCATAGGTTTAGCTTTTCCTTCGCTTTATTTGATTTCATCTCACTTTAGTTTTTGGGTGAGGAAGATCGGCCCTCACAGAGCTAACGCCTGTTGCCAATCTTCCGTTTTTGTTTTTTTTTCCCCCCCTCCCGATTTTTCTCCCCCAATCCCCCCCATGACATAGTTGTCTATCTTAGTTGAGGGCCCTTCCAGTTGTGGCATGTGGGACGCCGCCTCCACACGGCCCGACGAGCGGTGCCGTGTCCGTGCCGTGCCCGGGATCTGAACCGGCAAAACCCTGGGCCGCCGAAGGGGAGCTTGTGAACTTAACCACTCGGCCACGGGGCCGCCCCTGTCCGTGGACTTTTTTATCACCTGATTTCACCTCGCAAAACTTCAAAGCTTCAAGTTATCAGAGAGGTTTGGGAAGTTGTTTTTATTAATTTAATTAATTTATTTTTCGAGGAAGACGAGCCCCGAGCTGACACCTGCTGCCAATTCTCCTCTTTTTGCCCCGGGAGAGTGATCCCGAGCTAACATCCGTGCCCATCCCCCTCCCCTTGATAGGCGGGACGCTGACCACAGCGTGGCTCGCCAAGCGGCGCCACGTCCGCACCCTGGATCCGAACCTGCGAACCCCTGGCTGACAAAACGGAACGTGCGAACTTAACCGCTGTGCCGCCGGGCTGGCCCTTCGGGAAGTTATTTTCAGGACACGGGCCATAAACTAGAATCACCGCTACAGGTTTATCGGAGCGACATCAGCGTTCGTGGTGGATTGAGTCGTCCCCTCTGTCTCTCCCCTCCAGGGCACAACCAAAGGGACGTCTATCGACCCACCCACCAAGGATTCCCCCCCCCCCCCCGCACGGCACAGCAGGATGCCTGAGAGATCCACGCAGCCCTACAGCGGCAAGTCACATTCGCACAGTCAAAATTCAATGGCAGAGACAAAACGTTAAGGTCAGTGAGAGGGAAGAGAATAACCGGCCCAGGAGCAACGGTGTGAAGAACACGGAGAAGACGGGTCCTAGACGCCGGGGTCCCCGGAGCAGCGATTTCATCAGAGGCCCGCAAACGTCCACGATCTCCACACCACGTTTATGGCCGACTGCGTGCGTGGGTCCTTTGGAATCGACCAGGCTACCGTCCGGGCCACTTTGGGACATCGTGTCCAGCTGCCCCGAGCGGTGGAGCTGTCGTTCAAGTGTAAGATGGGGCCCGTCCGGGGAGAGAATGGGGACGGGGAAAGGGAGGCCGCGGGAAGTCACAGAGTCTGAGGTGTTCGGGGGAGACTGACTCTTCTGAAGTGGAGGTGGTAGAAGGAGAGCAGCAGGATTTTTGGATTTTTGTTCCCTCTGTTAGGTATCTGGGTCCGGAGGAGAGTGGGGCGGGGGGGGGGGCGGGTGGTGGTGGTGGTGGTGGGTGTGAGGCTGAGGCGGGGCTGGTGTTTCCTTTCCGAGTCAGGTGGAAGAGCTCCTCCAGTGGAGGTTTTTAGACAAGGGGTCTGGTCTGGCAGGATGGGAGGTTGCGGGTTGAGCCACAGGGGAATCTGTCGTAGCTCAGACTCGGGCCTTTGAAGAAATAGACAGAGAGAGGAGTTTTGCTCTGTCTGTCACCGCAGCCGGCACCTCAGGAGCAACAACAGGAGGCTTCCCGAATGAGTGAAGGGGCAGGAGCCAGCGTGCCCCGTGCCTCTCTCAGCCCTGCGCCGGCAGGGAAGGAAGCAGGCAGGCAGGCCTCAGGGCTACTCCCGTCCTACTGCCCGGTGGTCCCTGTCCCGGCCCCGCCCCCACTCTCCCCCTGACCCTCACCGCTCCCCAGCCCTCTTCTCAGCCAGAGAGGCGATGGGGGGGGGGGGGGCGGTGCGGTCCCAGAACAAGTTTCCTCTCATCCGCCATCATCTTGCCACCCTGACGACTTGGCCTGAGATCCGGCCTAGGCTGTACCCTGAGATCCGGCCTAGGCTGTACCCGTGTGTGGTTTTCCTGTGGACAAGGGGGCCGGTTCACCATTTCGGAAGAAACCCCTAGCCTTCCACTGCCGAGTCGCCAGCCTGGGAGGGGGGAGGGGGGAGGGGGGAGGGGAGGTCAGGCCCATTCATTCCGATGGGCCTGGCGTCAGGGCTTCATTCAAGTGCAGGAAGCTCTCTCCCATGGCCTCGGGCTTTTTTCCATTGAACGGCTTTCTTCAATTCCCCCACCCTTAGGCCGCAGTCCACCAAGGGCCGGGAGGCAGGGAGGGAAGATGTTGGGGCAGGGTGGCTGTCTGAGAAACTCGCCTCATCTGGGGCAGAAAGAGTGCCCCCCTCCTTTCTCTAACCCTACTAGACTGCTTGAGGATCACGGACGGTTTGGCTCATCGATGAGCCCTGCGTTATGGGCCCGGCAAGCAAACTCCTAACGGGCAACCCGCCGCTCTAGGCGTGTGTGGGTTTTTTGATCTTTCACCTTCAAGTTCGCACGACATCGGTCCGTGTCCCCCGCCCCGGCTTCCCATGGGAAATCCTCCGTCTCTTTCCACAGACTCACTGGCGACTTCACACAGTGCCTGCCTCCTCCTCCTTAGGAAGGAAGGAAGGAAGGAAGGAAGGAAGGAAGGAAGGAAGGAAGGAAGGGAGGGGCTGACCCCGTGGCCGAGCGGTTGAGTTTGCACGCTCCGCTTCAGCGGCCCGGGGCTTGGAAGGTTCGGATCCTGGGCTCGGACACGGCACCGCTCATCAAACCACGCTGAGGTGGCGTCCCACACGGCAGAACCAGAGGGACCCTCAAAGAGAATATAGAACTAGGTACTGGGGTGCTCTGGGGAGAAGAAGAAGAAGGAGGAGGAATAAAAAGAAAAGAAAAGATTGGCAATGAGCTCGGGTGCCAGTCTTTAAAAAAAAAAAAAAAAAAGAGGAAGAAAGATGGACAAACAGGAACGAATCCCACTGACGGCACCTCCAAATGGTGGGGGGCAGGGGGGTGGGGGGGGTGGGGAGTGGCATCATCGGGCCAAGGGTGACTCTAAGCGTGATCCCGCGGTTGTGTTATTTGACATTTTATCGAATCGATTTATTATTTTATTTTTGAGGAAGATGAGCCCTGAGCGAACATCTGCCACCAATCCTCCTCTGTCGGCCGAGGAAGACTGGCCCTGAGCTGACATCCGTGCCCATCCCCCTCTACTTTCCAGGTGGGACGCCTGCCACAGCGTGGCTCGCCAAGCGGTGCCGGGTCCTGCGCCCGGGATCCGGACCGGCGAACCCGGGGCCGGCGGAGCAGAACGTGCGAACTTCACCGCCGCGCCACCGGGCCGGCCCCCGGAGTTGTTTTGAAAATCCAGTAAGGGGCTGGCCCCGTGGCCGAGTGGTTAAGTTCGCGCGCTCCGCTGCAGGCAGCCCAGTGTTTCATCGGTTCGTTCGGATCCCGGGCGCGGACACGGCACTGCTCATCAAACCACGCTGAGGCGGCGTCCCACATACCACCGCTAGAAGGACCCACCGCGAAGAACACACAACTACGTACCGGGGGGCTTTGGGGAGAAAAAGGAAAGACAAAAAATAAAATCTTCCAAACTCCAATAAAACTTTGAGTGAAGACGACGAGGAGGATGCGAAACGTATCTCACGCCTCCGAGCCGAGCCGTCCGTTTAGGTTTAGGAAGGGGGACGAGGACCCTTTGTAAGCGACATCCCTTTTTAAGCACCATTCTAAACCACAGAACAGAACTCCCTCTCCTCGACCCGGAGCGAGGAGGTTCCTGGGTGTGTCAGAGAGGGTCACGTCCTCTGCAGCACGAACGAACCGCCAGGGTTCGGCCACGGGAAAGAATTTCTTCCTCTCCAGGGGGACTAAAAGTCACCGACGGCAGCGGGCGTAGGTGCTATCCTTCCCGTCCAGGAAAGGCAGGGAGAACTTCAGCCGTGAAGAGAAGGAGGTCTTCCTCACTCCCCGTTTTGGGAGGGCCCCTTTGGCAGGGGAGTTTTGTCTCCTGATTTCAAGTCAGGAAGAAAAGGGAGAGAGAGAGAGAGAGAGAGAGAGAGAGAGAGAGAGAGAGTGTGTGTCCTTCTCGTGCCAGGTCGGTCTGAGGGGGACCTCCTCTGGTTTCCTCCCTTCCCAGGGAACGCCGTTCGCTCCTTCTTCTAGAAAAAGCTCCCAAAGCACCACCGCCCAGGATGGTCGACCTACGCCCATCGTCCCTCCTTTCCCAATCATTTCTACCGCGACAGAGGGACAGAGGCCCCTGCCCCATCCCCATCCCCACCCCCACCCCCATCGCCTGCCTCCTTGATGGCCAAAGGAGCTGCCTCTGAGAATGGAACGGGGCTTGGAAACCTTCTAGAGGGGTGACTCTCACCTGCCTGCCTGCTGGGAAAAGCACCACGCTGTCCATCGGACTGCTCTTTTGGGCAAACGTAGGCGTGCCACATAGCGATCGACAGCTATGGCGGGGGGGGGGGGCGGGGTGGCGTGGTGGTGCCCAGGATCCACGACACGTGACGGCTGCGGAGCACGACAGCCCTAAGACCTTGAGGGAGACGGGGTGGCGCGTGAATCCTTTCGGAACGAGAACGACAGGAAACGCTGACGGGGACGTGTTCTCCTCTCGAGAACACACCAACGCCTCGCACGGTGTCTGACCCGGGGTGCCTCTGACTTTTGTCATCAGAGACGATCCTCTCGACCGCCCCTCACGCTTTGGGGAAAAGGGGAGAGGGACTCGGTAGCACGGGAAAAGCCATCCATCCGCCCTTCCTTTCCGTCTTCACGGCTCCTTCTCGTGGAAAACGAGGAAGCCGTCCGGAGGAACGGAACACTGACCCGGGCCAAAGCGTGGCCCAGCCTGAGCCTCCAAAACCTTCTGCTAAGTGAGAGGTGCCAGACATCCAAGGCGACCTACGTTGCGATTCCACACAGAGGAGAGAGCTAGAACGGTCCAACCCTAGAGGGCGACAGCAGATGGCGGCGGCGGCGGCGGCGGCAGCGGTGGTGGTGATCGTGGTGGGGCAGATCCGGGAGTGGGGCCGTTTTTTCTTTCGGGGGGAGGGGATGGAAACGGAAACCTTCTGGAAATAGATAGCCATGACGGATGCGCCACCTTGGGGAGAGAGACTCCCGAAGGCCACTGGCTTGTGCCCCGTGGAAAGGATGGATTCGGTGGGATGGGAATTCTACCTCCGTGTAGAGCGTGTGGTAAACCACGAGGTAGGTGGGTGGGTGGGTGGGTGGGTGGCCTCCCTGCCTCGCCTCCACCTAGACGTCCACACACAGAGACCGACGAGGGAGGGAGGGAGGGAGGGAGGGAGGGAGGGAGGGAGGGAGGGAGGGAGACAAGACGGACAGAGGCCGAGGCCGAGGCCGAGGCAGTGAGCGAGTAAGTGATCGACCCTGGCCATAGGGATTCCTCAGAGGGCGTCTCTTGGCTCCCCAAACGAAGAATGTGTGTGGAGATCGAGAAAGATCACCGACCTAGGAGAACCAGCAAGACTTCCTCACCCGCCAGAGAGCCGCTGGGCCCCTGCCGTCCCTGCCACCGCCACCCCTACCCCTCGCCTTTGGCAGCGACGCCAACGAAAGGCAGGCAGACGAGTGGGAGAGTCGTGTGGTGGTGTCCCCCAAGGAAGGTGGGTCCATGCCGACGAGCGGTCGTCGGCGTGTGGAAAAGCCAGAGGCGGGCTGACTAGAAGGAGGGCGTCCTGGAGGAAGGGACCAGGGTGTGAGGGAGAGAGGCCTGTTCCTCTTCCCCTGTCGGCCCCAAGTCAGGGGCCCAAAGGAGGAAAGCTGTCCGTTCCTTTCCGACTCGGACGGTTCGGGCGGAACCGACCGATCCCCGCGGCAGCGCAGTCGGGGCTTTCTGGACCAGAACCCCTCTCTCTGTCGCCTTTCGACCACACGCACGCTTTAGAGGCCAAGGGAAAATGGATCGGGTCTCTCTGTCTCTCTCCCTAGAAAACAAGGGGCCGGGGGCCGAGCCCGTGGACGAGCGGTCAAGTATGCGCCCCCCACCCCGGCCCCCGGCTTCGACGGCCCAGGTTTTCACCGGTTCGGATCCTGGGCGCAGCCCCAGACCCAGCATCGCCCTTCAAGCCACGCCGAGGCGGCGTCCCACATAGCAGAAACGCGAAAGACCTACCACTGGAACCTACAACTATGGACGGGACGGGACGGGGCGGGGCGGGGCGGGGCGGGGCGGGGGTGGGGGGGGCGGCTTTGGGGAGCAGGAAGAAAGAAAAAATAAAAGAAACACAAGGACGGTCATCGCGATAGTTCTTTCCACTTCCATCCATATGTTAACAGGACCCAAGTTTCCCGACCTCCATTTGGATGTATGTTAACTAAATGGAGAAGCTATTCAAAGGACTCCTCTAAAGAAGTCCACGTTCTTCTTTCTAAATGATAATGAAAATCATTGTCACCACCGCTCTTCCGACCCTCCATGTCCAGACGGCCTCCCGCCCCTCCCCTATCCCCAACTCCCACCCCGCCCCGCGCCGACCCCCGACCCCGGCATTCTCCACGCCCACCTTTCCCTCTCCACTCCTACCCCCCCGTCCCCCGCCGCCCGGGACACCGCACCCCGCGCCCCCCCCCCCCAATCCAGGCCGGGCCACCTGGTCGACCTCCTCGAACACTATATAAGAGGATGCCGGGCAGCAGGTGGCGCCCGACAAGCGGCCTCCTCACAGGCCGGACGGATCAGCCTCGCGGGGGGCGGGCGATGGGGAGGCGTTCGTCCAGGTCAGGTCAGGTCGGGGGAGGGAGGATGCCGCGCCGGCCGGCCTGGTGCGTGGCCTGGTCCCGATCCACCCCGCGTCTCGTTTCTCGGGCCGGGACGAGTACAGCCGGGGAGGCCGACTCGGTCACGGAAAGCGGCCTTGGGGAGGTTTTGGCGAACGTCCCTGTCCCAGGGCCGTCTGCCGACTAGGGGACGGAGTCCTCCTCCATGCTCCTTCTCGCCCCCAGTCGGGCGGGTTGTGGGTCGCGCGGTCGACTTGTCCATTTCCCCGGAGGCATCCTGCCTGCCGGGGCTCCCTCCCTCGGGCCGGTGCGAGCGGTCTTCGGGCGGCCCGGGAATTTGGGCCGCAGCGAACGAACGAACGAAGCCCGTCCCTCCTGCGTCGGCACCGATGAGACACAGCCCTGGTGGATGGAGCCGCTTTCCTCGGGTTTCCTTTTGCTTTCGGCCGCTGCTGCCACCAAACCTCCCTAAACGATAGGAATGAAAACGGGAACCGTTGGCATAATAAAAGCGTTT
>NW_027225055.1:0-17500 GCF_041296235.1 Equus asinus
TTTCTTTTGCTTAAAGATTGCCACCTGAGCTAGCCTCTGTTGCCCATCTTCCTCAGTTTCAGAGGGTAGATATTCAGGGTTGCTTTTTCCCCAGGTCTCCACGCCTTTGTGTTTTGTTTTTGCTTAACGAGTGCCACCTGAGCTAGCCTCTTTGCCCATGTTCCTCAGTTTCAGAGGGTAGATATTTCAGGGTTGCTTTGTCCCCCAGGGCTCCACGCCTTTGTGCTTTGTTTTTGCTTAAGGATTGCCACCTGAGGTAGCCTCTGTTGCCCATCTTAGTCCGTTTCAGAGGGTGGATTTCTCAGTGTTGCCTTTTCGCCAGCTCCCCACGCCCTTGTGTGTTTCTTTTGCTTAAAGATTGTCACCTGAGCTAGGCACTGTTGCCCCTGCTTCTTCAGTTTCAGAGGGTGCCTTTTTCAGGGTTGCTTTTTGACGGGTCTCCTCGCCATTGTATTTTTTTATTTTATTTTTTTTGCTTAAAGATTGCCACCTGAGCTAGCCTCTGTTGCCCATCTTCGTCCGTTCAGAGGGTGGATTTCTCAGTGTTGCCTTTTCGCCAGCTCCCCACGCCCTTGTGTGTTTCTTTTGCTTAAAGATTGTCACCTGAGCTAGGCACTGTTGCCCCTGCTTCCTCAGTTTCAGAGGGTACCTTTTTCAGGGTTGCTTTTTGACCGGGTCTCCTCGCCATTGTATTTTTTTATTTTATTTTTTTTTGCTTAAAGATTGCCACCTGAGCTAGCCTCTGTTGCGCTTCTTTCTCAGTTTCAGAGGGTAGATTTCCCCGTGTTGCTTTTTCCCCAGGTCTCCACGCACTTCCTTTTATTTTTCCTTAAAAATTGCCACCTGAGCTAGCCTCTGTTGCCCATCTTCGTCGGTTTCAGAGGGTAGATTTCTCACTGTTGCTTTTTTGCCAGGTCTGCACGCCCTTGTGTTTTTTTTCCTGCTTAAAGGTTGCAACCTGAGCTAGCTTCTTTTGCCCATGTTCCTCAGTTTCAGAGGGTGGATTTCTCCGTGATGCTTTTTCCCCAGGCCTCCACGCCCTTGTGTGTTTCTTTTGCTTAACGATTGCCACCTGAGCTAGCCTCTGTTGCCCATCTTCGTCCGTTTCAGAGGGTGGATTTCTCAGTGTTGCCTTTTCGCCAGCTCCCACGCCTTGTGTGTTTCTTTTGCTTAAAGATTGCCACCTGAAGCCAGCCTCTCTTGCCCATCTTCCTCAGTTTCAGAGGGTAGATATTCAGGGTTGCTTTTTCCCCAGGTCTCCACGCCTTTGTGTTTTGTTTTTGCTTAACGAGTGCCACCTGAGCTAGCCTCTCATTGCCCATGTTCCTCAGTTTCAGAGGGTAGATATTTCAGGGTTGCTTTGTCCCCAGGGCTCCACGCCTTTGTGCTTTGTTTTTGCTTAAGGATTGCCACCTGAGGTAGCCTCTCTTGCCCATCTTCCTCAGTTTCAGAGGGTGGATTTCTCCGTGTTGCTTTTTCCCCCAGGTCTCCACGCCCTTGTGTGTTCTTTTGCATTAAGATTGCCACCTGAGCTAGCCTCTGTTGCCCATCTTCCTCAGTTTCAGAGGGTAGATATTCAGGGTTGCTTTTTCCCCAGGTCTCCACGCCTTTGTGTTTTGTTTTTGCTTAACGAGTGCCACCTGAGCTAGCCTCTCTTGCCATGTTCCTCAGTTTCAGAGGTAGATATTTCAGGTTGCTTTGTCCCCAGGGCTCCACGCCTTTGTGCTTTGTTTTTGCTTAAGGATTGCCACCTGAGGTAGCCTCTGTTGCCCATCTTAGTCCGTTTCAGAGGGTGGATTTCTCAGTGTTGCCTTTTCGCCAGCTCCCCACGCCCTTGTGTGTTTCTTTTGCTTAAAGATTGTCACCTGAGCTAGGCACTGTTGCCCTGCTTCTTCAGTTTCAGAGGGTGCCTTTTTCAGGGTTGCTTTTTGACCGGGTCTCCTCGCCATTGTATTTTTTTATTTTATTTTTTTGCTTAAAAGATTGCCACCTGAGCTAGCCTCTGTTGCCCATCTTCGTCCGTTTCAGAGGGTGGATTTCTCAGTGTTGCCTTTTCGCCAGCTCCCCACGCCCTTGTGTGTTTCTTTTGCTTAAAGATTGTCACCTGAGCTAGGCACTGTTGCCCTGCTTCCTCAGTTTTCAGAGGGTACCTTTTTCAGGGTTGCTTTTTGACCGGTCTCCTCGCCATTGTATTTTTTTAATTTTATTTTTTTTGCTTAAAGATTGCCACCTGAGCTAGCCTCTGTTGCGCTTCTTTCTCAGTTTCAGAGGGTAGATTTCCCCGTGTTGCTTTTTCCCCAGGTCTCCACGCACTTCCTTTTATTTTTCCTTAAAAATTGCCACCTGAGCTAGCCTCTGTTGCCCATCTTCGTCGGTTTCAGAGGGTAGATTTCTCACTGTTGCTTTTTTGCCAGGTCTGCACGCCCTTGTGTTTTTTTTCTGCTTAAAGGTTGCAACCTGAGCTAGCTTCTTTTGCCCATGTTCCTCAGTTTCAGAGGGTGGATTTCTCCGTGTTGCTTTTTCCCCAGGCCTCCACGCCCTTGTGTGTTTCTTTTGCTTAACGATTGCCACCTGAGCTAGCCTCTGTTGCCCATCTTCGTCCGTTTCAGAGGGTGGATTTCTCAGTGTTGCCTTTTCCCCAGCTCCCCACGCCCTTGTGTGTTTCTTTTGCTTAAAGATTGCCACCTGAAGCCAGCCTCTCTTGCCCATCTTCCTCAGTTTCAGAGGGTAGATATTTCAGGGTTGCTTTTTCCCCAGGTCTCCACGCCTTTGTGTTTTGTTTTTGCTTAACGAGTGCCACCTGAGCTAGCCTCTCTTGCCCATGTTCCTCAGTTTCAGAGGGTAGATATTTCAGGGTTGCTTTGTCCCCAGGGCTCCACGCCTTTGTGCTTTGTTTTTGCTTAAGGATTGCCACCTGAGGTAGCCTCTCTTGCCCATCTTCCTCAGTTTCAGAGGGTGGATTTCTCCGTGTTGCTTTTTCCCCAGGTCTCCACGCCCTTGTGTGTTTCTTTTGCTTAAAGATTGCCACCTGAGCTAGCCTCTGTTGCCCATCTTCCTCAGTTTCAGAGGGTAGATATTTCAGGGTTGCTTTTTCCCCAGGTCTCCACGCCTTTGTGTTTTGTTTTTGCTTAACGAGTGCCACCTGAGCTAGCCTCTCTTGCCCATGTTCCTCAGTTTCAGAGGGTAGATATTTCAGGGTTGCTTTGTCCCCAGGGCTCCACGCCTTTGTGCTTTGTTTTTGCTTAAGGATTGCCACCTGAGGTAGCCTCTGTTGCCCATCTTAGTCCGTTTCAGAGGGTGGATTTCTCAGTGTTGCCTTTTCGCCAGCTCCCCACGCCCTTGTGTGTTTCTTTTGCTTAAAGATTGTCACCTGAGCTAGGCACTGTTGCCCTGCTTCTTCAGTTTCAGAGGGTACCTTTTTCAGGGTTGCTTTTTGACCGGCTCTCCTCGCCATTGTATTTTTTTATTTTATTTTTTTTGCTTAAAGATTGCCACCTGAGCTAGCCTCTGTTGCCCATCTTCGTCCGTTTCAGAGGGTGGATTTCTCAGTGTTGCCTTTTCGCCAGCTCCCCACGCCCTTGTGTGTTTCTTTTGCTTAAAGATTGTCACCTGAGCTAGGCACTGTTGCCCTGCTTCCTCAGTTTCAGAGGGTACCTTTTTCAGGGTTGCTTTTTGACCGGCTCTCCTCGCCATTGTATTTTTTTATTTTATTTTTTTTTGCTTAAAGATTGCCACCTGAGCTAGCCTCTGTTGCGCTTCTTCTCTCAGTTTCAGAGGGTAGATTTCCCCGTGTTGCTTTTTCCCCAGGTCTCCACGCACTTCCTTTTATTTTTCCTTAAAAATTGCCACCTGAGCTAGCCTCTGTTGCCCATCTTCGTCGGTTTCAGAGGGTAGATTTCTCACTGTTGCTTTTTTGCCAGGTCTGCACGCCCTTGTGTTTTTTTTCTGCTTAAAGGTTGCAACCTGAGCTAGCTTCTTTTGCCCATGTTCCTCAGTTTCAGAGGGTGGATTTCTCCGTGTTGCTTTTTCCCCAGGCCTCCACGCCCTTGTGTGTTTCTTTTGCTTAACGATTGCCACCTGAGCTAGCCTCTGTTGCCCATCTTCGTCCGTTTCAGAGGGTGGATTTCTCAGTGTTGCCTTTTCGCCAGCTCCCCACGCCCTTGTGTGTTTCTTTTGCTTAAAGATTGCCACCTGAAGCCAGCCTCTCTTGCCCATCTTCCTCAGTTTCAGAGGGTAGATATTTCAGGGTTGCTTTTTCCCCAGGTCTCCACGCCTTTGTGTTTTGTTTTTGCTTAACGAGTGCCACCTGAGCTAGCCTCTCTTGCCCATGTTCCTCAGTTTCAGAGGGTAGATATTTCAGGGTTGCTTTGTCCCCAGGGCTCCACGCCTTTGTGCTTTGTTTTTGCTTAAGGATTGCCACCTGAGGTAGCCTCTGTTGCCCATCTTAGTCCGTTTCAGAGGGTGGATTTCTCAGTGTTGCCTTTTCGCCAGCTCCCCACGCCCTTGTGTGTTTCTTTTGCTTAAAGATTGTCACCTGAGCTAGGCACTGTTGCCCTGCTTCCTCAGTTTCAGAGGGTACCTTTTTCAGGGTTGCTTTTTGACCGGCTCTCCTCGCCATTGTATTTTTTTATTTTATTTTTTTTGCTTAAAGATTGCCACCTGAGCTAGCCTCTGTTGCCCATCTTCGTCCGTTTCAGAGGGTGGATTTCTCAGTGTTGCCTTTTCGCCAGCTCCCCACGCCCTTGTGTGTTTCTTTTGCTTAAAGATTGTCACCTGAGCTAGGCACTGTTGCCCTGCTTCCTCAGTTTCAGAGGGTGCCTTTTTCAGGGTTGCTTTTTGACCGGGTCTCCTCGCCATTGTATTTTTTTATTTTATTTTTTTTGCTTAAAGATTGCCACCTGAGCTAGCCTCTGTTGCCCATCTTCGTCCGTTTCAGAGGGTGGATTTCTCAGTGTTGCCTTTTCGCCAGCTCCCCACGCCCTTGTGTGTTTCTTTTGCTTAAAGATTGTCACCTGAGCTAGGCACTGTTGCCCTGCTTCCTCAGTTTCAGAGGGTACCTTTTTCAGGGTTGCTTTTTGACCGGCTCTCCTCGCCATTGTATTTTTTTATTTTATTTTTTTTGCTTAAAGATTGCCACCTGAGCTAGCCTCTGTTGCCCATCTTCGTCCGTTTCAGAGGGTGGATTTCTCAGTGTTGCCTTTTCGCCAGCTCCCCACGCCCTTGTGTGTTTCTTTTGCTTAAAGATTGCCACCTGAAGCCAGCCTCTCTTGCCCATCTTCCTCAGTTTCAGAGGGTAGATATTTCAGGGTTGCTTTTTCCCCAGGTCTCCACGCCTTTGTGTTTTGTTTTTGCTTAACGAGTGCCACCTGAGCTAGCCTCTCTTGCCCATGTTCCTCAGTTTCAGAGGGTAGATATTTCAGGGTTGCTATGTCCCCAGGGCTCCACGCCTTTGTGCTTTGTTTTTGCTTAAGGATTGCCACCTGAGGTAGCCTCTCTTGCCCATCTTCCTCAGTTTCAGAGGGTGGATTTCTCCGTCTTGCTTTTTCCCCAGGTCTCCACGCCCTTGTGTGTTTCTTTTGCTTAAAGATTGCCACCTGAGCTAGCCTCTGTTGCCCATCTTCGTCCGTTTCAGAGGGTGGATTTCTCAGTGTTGCCTTTTCGCCAGCTCCCCACGCCCTTGTGTGTTTCTTTTGCTTAAAGATTGTCACCTGAGCTAGGCACTGTTGCCCTGCTTCCTCAGTTTCAGAGGGTACCTTTTTCAGGGTTGCTTTTTGACCGGCTCTCCTCGCCATTGTATTTTTTTATTTTATTTTTTTTGCTTAAAGATTGCCACCTGAGCTAGCCTCTGTTGCCCATCTTCGTCCGTTTCAGAGGGTGGATTTCTCAGTGTTGCCTTTTCGCCAGCTCCCCACGCCCTTGTGTGTTTCTTTTGCTTAAAGATTGCCACCTGAAGCCAGCCTCTCTTGCCCATCTTCCTCAGTTTCAGAGGGTAGATATTTCAGGGTTGCTTTTTCCCCAGGTCTCCACGCCTTTAGGTTTTGTTTTTGCTTAACGAGTGCCACCTGAGCTAGCCTCTCTTGCCCATGTTCCTCAGTTTCAGAGGGTAGATATTTCAGGGTTGCTTTGTCCCCAGGGCTCCACGCCTTTGTGCTTTGTTTTTGCTTAAGGATTGCCACCTGAGGTAGCCTCTCTTGCCCATCTTCCTCAGTTTCAGAGGGTGGATTTCTCCGTGTTGCTTTTTCCCCAGGTCTCCACGCCCTTGTGTGTTTCTTTTGCTTAAAGATTGCCACCTGAGCTAGCCTCTGTTGCCCATCTTCGTCCGTTTCAGAGGGTGGATTTCTCAGTGTTGCCTTTTCGCCAGCTCCCCACGCCCTTGTGTGTTTCTTTTGCTTAAAGATTGTCACCTGAGCTAGGCACTGTTGCCCTGCTTCCTCAGTTTCAGAGGGTACCTTTTTCAGGGTTGCTTTTTCACCGGGTCTCCTCGCCATTGTATTTTTTTATCTTATTTTTTTTGCTTAAAGATTGCCACCTGAGCTAGCCTCTGTTGCGCTTCTTTCTCAGTTCTAGAGGGTAGATTTCTCCGTGTTGCTTTTTCCCCAGGTCTCCACGCACTTCCTTTTATTTTTCCTTAAAAATTGCCACCTGAGCTAGCCTCTGTTGTCCATCTTCGTCGGTTTCAGAGGGTAGATTTCTCACTGTTGCTTTTTTGCCAGGTCTGCACGCCCTTGTGTTTTTTTTCTGCTTAAAGGTTGCAACCTGAGCTAGCTTCTTTTGCCCATGTCCCTCAGTTTCAGAGGGTGGATTTCTCCGTGTTGCTTTTTCCCCAGGCCTCCACGCCCTTGTGTGTTTCTTTTGCTTAAAGATTGCCACCTGAAGCCAGCCTCTCTTGCCCATCTTCCTCAGTTTCAGAGGGTAGATATTTCAGGGTTGCTTTTTCCCCAGGTCTCCACGCCTTTGTGTTTTGTTTTTGCTTAACGATTGCCACCTGAGCTAGCCTCTCTTGCCCATGTTCCTCAGTTTCAGAGGGTAGATATTTCAGGGTTGCTTTGTCCCCAGGGCTCCACGCCTTTGTGCTTTGTTTTTGCTTAAGGATTGCCACCTGAGGTAGCCTCTCTTGCCCATCTTCCTCAGTTTCAGAGGGTGGATTTCTCCGTGTTGCTTTTTCCCCAGGTCTCCACGCCCTTGTGTGTTTCTTTTGCTTAAAGATTGCCACCTGAAGCCAGCCTCTCTTGCCCATCTTCCTCAGTTTCAGAGGGTAGATATTTCAGGGTTGCTTTTTCCCCAGGTCTCCACGCCCTTGTGTGTTTCTTTTGCTTAAAGATTGTCACCTGAGCTAGGCACTGTTGCCCTGCTTCCTCAGTTTCAGAGGGTACCTTTTTCAGGGTTGCTTTTTGACCGGGTCTCCTCGCCATTGTATTTTTTTATCTTATTTTTTTTGCTTAAAGATTGCCACCTGAGCTAGCCTCTGTTGCGCTTCTTTCTCAGTTCTAGAGGGTAGATTTCTCCGTGTTGCTTTTTCCCCAGGTCTCCACGCACTTCCTTTTATTTTTCCTTAAAAATTGCCACCTGAGCTAGCCTCTGTTGTCCATCTTCGTCGGTTTCAGAGGGTAGATTTCTCACTGTTGCTTTTTTGCCAGGTCTGCACGCCCTTGTGTTTTTTTTCTGCTTAAAGGTTGCAACCTGAGCTAGCTTCTTTTGCCCATGTCCCTCAGTTTCAGAGGGTGGATTTCTCCGTGTTGCTTTTTCCCCAGGCCTCCACGCCCTTGTGTGTTTCTTTTGCTTAAAGATTGCCACCTGAAGCCAGCCTCTCTTGCCCATCTTCCTCAGTTTCAGAGGGTAGATATTTCAGGGTTGCTTTTTCCCCAGGTCTCCACGCCTTTGTGTTTTGTTTTTGCTTAACGATTGCCACCTGAGCTAGCCTCTCTTGCCCATGTTCCTCAGTTTCAGAGGGTAGATATTTCAGGGTTGCTTTGTCCCCAGGGCTCCACGCCTTTGTGCTTTGTTTTTGCTTAAGGATTGCCACCTGAGGTAGCCTCTCTTGCCCATCTTCCTCAGTTTCAGAGGGTGGATTTCTCCGTGTTGCTTTTTCCCCAGGTCTCCACGCCCTTGTGTGTTTCTTTTGCTTAAAGATTGCCACCTGAGCTAGCCTCTGTTGCCCATCTTCGTCCGTTTCAGAGGGTGGATTTCTCAGTGTTGCCTTTTCGCCAGCTCCCCACGCCCTTGTGTGTTTCTTTTGCTTAAAGATTGTCACCTGAGCTAGGCACTGTTGCCCTGCTTCCTCAGTTTCAGAGGGTACCTTTTTCAGGGTTGCTTTTTGACTGGGTCTCCTTGCCATTGTATTTTTTATCTTATTTTTTTTGCTTAAAGATTGCCACCTGAGCTAGCCTCTGTTGCGCTTCTTTCTCAGTTCTAGAGGGTAGATTTCTCCGTGTTGCTTTTTCCCCAGGTCTCCACGCACTTCCTTTTATTTTTCCTTAAAAATTGCCACCTGAGCTAGCCTCTGTTGTCCATCTTCGTCGGTTTCAGAGGGTAGATTTCTCACTGTTGCTTTTTTGCCAGGTCTGCACGCCCTTGTGTTTTTTTTCTGCTTAAGGATTGCCACCTGAGGTAGCCTCTCTTGCCCATCTTCCTCAGTTTCAGAGGGTGGATTTCTCCGTGTTGCTTTTTCCCCAGGTCTCCACGCCCTTGTGTGTTTCTTTTGCTTAAAGATTGCCACCTGAAGCCAGCCTCTCTTGCCCATCTTCCTCAGTTTCAGAGGGTAGATATTTCAGGGTTGCTTTTTCCCCAGGTCTCCACGCCCTTGTGTGTTTCTTTTGCTTAAAGATTGTCACCTGAGCTAGGCACTGTTGCCCTGCTTCCTCAGTTTCAGAGGGTACCTTTTTCAGGGTTGCTTTTTGACCGGGTCTCCTCGCCATTGTATTTTTTTATCTTATTTTTTTTGCTTAAAGATTGCCACCTGAGCTAGCCTCTGTTGCGCTTCTTTCTCAGTTCTAGAGGGTAGATTTCTCCGTGTTGCTTTTTCCCCAGGTCTCCACGCACTTCCTTTTATTTTTCCTTAAAAATTGCCACCTGAGCTAGCCTCTGTTGTCCATCTTCGTCGGTTTCAGAGGGTAGATTTCTCACTGTTGCTTTTTTGCCAGGTCTGCACGCCCTTGTGTTTTTTTTCTGCTTAAAGGTTGCAACCTGAGCTAGCTTCTTTTGCCCATGTCCCTCAGTTTCAGAGGGTGGATTTCTCCGTGTTGCTTTTTCCCCAGGCCTCCACGCCCTTGTGTGTTTCTTTTGCTTAAAGATTGCCACCTGAAGCCAGCCTCTCTTGCCCATCTTCCTCAGTTTCAGAGGGTAGATATTTCAGGGTTGCTTTTTCCCCAGGTCTCCACGCCTTTGGGTTTTGTTTTTGCTTAACGATTGCCACCTGAGCTAGCCTCTCTTGCCCATGTTCCTCAGTTTCAGAGGGTAGATATTTCAGGGTTGCTTTGTCCCCAGGGCTCCACGCCTTTGTGCTTTGTTTTTGCTTAAGGATTGCCACCTGAGGTAGCCTCTCTTGCCCATCTTCCTCAGTTTCAGAGGGTGGATTTCTCCGTGTTGCTTTTTCCCCAGGTCTCCACGCCCTTGTGTGTTTCTTTTGCTTAAAGATTGCCACCTGAGCTAGCCTCTGTTGCCCATCTTCGTCCGTTTCAGAGGGTGGATTTCTCAGTGTTGCCTTTTCGCCAGCTCCCCACGCCCTTGTGTGTTTCTTTTGCTTAAAGATTGTCACCTGAGCTAGGCACTGTTGCCCTGCTTCCTCAGTTTCAGAGGGTACCTTTTTCAGGGTTGCTTTTTGACTGGGTCTCCTTGCCATTGTATTTTTTATCTTATTTTTTTTGCTTAAAGATTGCCACCTGAGCTAGCCTCTGTTGCGCTTCTTTCTCAGTTCTAGAGGGTAGATTTCTCCGTGTTGCTTTTTCCCCAGGTCTCCACGCACTTCCTTTTATTTTTCCTTAAAAATTGCCACCTGAGCTAGCCTCTGTTGTCCATCTTCGTCGGTTTCAGAGGGTAGATTTCTCACTGTTGCTTTTTTGCCAGGTCTGCACGCCCTTGTGTTTTTTTTCTGCTTAAGGATTGCCACCTGAGGTAGCCTCTCTTGCCCATCTTCCTCAGTTTCAGAGGGTGGATTTCTCCGTGTTGCTTTTTCCCCATGTCTCCACGCCCTTGTGTGTTTCTTTTGCTTAAAGATTGCCACCTGAAGCCAGCCTCTCTTGCCCATCTTCCTCAGTTTCAGAGGGTAGATATTTCAGGGTTGCTTTTTCCCCAGGTCTCCACGCCCTTGTGTGTTTCTTTTGCTTAAAGATTGTCACCTGAGCTAGGCACTGTTGCCCTGCTTCCTCAGTTTCAGAGGGTACCTTTTTCAGGGTTGCTTTTTGACCGGGTCTCCTCGCCATTGTATTTTTTTATCTTATTTTTTTTGCTTAAAGATTGCCACCTGAGCTAGCCTCTGTTGCGCTTCTTTCTCAGTTCTAGAGGGTAGATTTCTCCGTGTTGCTTTTTCCCCAGGTCTCCACGCACTTCCTTTTATTTTTCCTTAAAAATTGCCACCTGAGCTAGCCTCTGTTGTCCATCTTCGTCGGTTTCAGAGGGTAGATTTCTCACTGTTGCTTTTTTGCCAGGTCTGCACGCCCTTGTGTTTTTTTTCTGCTTAAAGGTTGCAACCTGAGCTAGCTTCTTTTGCCCATGTCCCTCAGTTTCAGAGGGTGGATTTCTCCGTGTTGCTTTTTCCCCAGGCCTCCACGCCCTTGTGTGTTTCTTTTGCTTAAAGATTGCCACCTGAAGCCAGCCTCTCTTGCCCATCTTCCTCAGTTTCAGAGGGTAGATATTTCAGGGTTGCTTTTTCCCCAGGTCTCCACGCCTTTGGGTTTTGTTTTTGCTTAACGATTGCCACCTGAGCTAGCCTCTCTTGCCCATGTTCCTCAGTTTCAGAGGGTAGATATTTCAGGGTTGCTTTGTCCCCAGGGCTCCACGCCTTTGTGCTTTGTTTTTGCTTAAGGATTGCCACCTGAGGTAGCCTCTCTTGCCCATCTTCCTCAGTTTCAGAGGGTGGATTTCTCCGTGTTGCTTTTTCCCCAGGTCTCCACGCCCTTGTGTGTTTCTTTTGCTTAAAGATTGCCACCTGAGCTAGCCTCTGTTGCCCATCTTCGTCCGTTTCAGAGGGTGGATTTCTCAGTGTTGCCTTTTCGCCAGCTCCCCACGCCCTTGTGTGTTTCTTTTGCTTAAAGATTGTCACCTGAGCTAGGCACTGTTGCCCTGCTTCCTCAGTTTCAGAGGGTACCTTTTTCAGGGTTGCTTTTTGACCGGGTCTCCTCGCCATTGTATTTTTTATCTTATTTTTTTTGCTTAAAGATTGCCACCTGAGCTAGCCTCTGTTGCGCTTCTTTCTCAGTTCTAGAGGGTAGATTTCTCCGTGTTGCTTTTTCCCCAGGTCTCCACGCACTTCCTTTTATTTTTCCTTAAAAATTGCCACCTGAGCTAGCCTCTGTTGTCCATCTTCGTCGGTTTCAGAGGGTAGATTTCTCACTGTTGCTTTTTTGCCAGGTCTGCACGCCCTTGTGTTTTTTTTCTGCTTAAAGGTTGCAACCTGAGCTAGCTTCTTTTGCCCATGTCCCTCAGTTTCAGAGGGTGGATTTCTCCGTGTTGCTTTTTCCCCAGGTCTCCACGCCCTTGTGTGTTTCTTTTGCTTAAAGATTGCCACCTGAAGCCAGCCTCTCTTGCCCATCTTCCTCAGTTTCAGAGGGTAGATATTTCAGGGTTGCTTTTTCCCCAGGTCTCCACGCCCTTGTGTGTTTCTTTTGCTTAAAGATTGTCACCTGAGCTAGGCACTGTTGCCCTGCTTCCTCAGTTTCAGAGGGTACCTTTTTCAGGGTTGCTTTTTGACCGGGTCTCCTCGCCATTGTATTTTTTTATCTTATTTTTTTTGCTTAAAGATTGCCACCTGAGCTAGCCTCTGTTGCGCTTCTTTCTCAGTTCTAGAGGGTAGATTTCTCCGTGTTGCTTTTTCCCCAGGTCTCCACGCACTTCCTTTTATTTTTCCTTAAAAATTGCCACCTGAGCTAGCCTCTGTTGTCCATCTTCGTCGG
The DNA here is from genome assembly GCF_041296235.1 of Equus asinus. Classification (NCBI taxonomy): domain Eukaryota; kingdom Metazoa; phylum Chordata; class Mammalia; order Perissodactyla; family Equidae; genus Equus; species Equus asinus. Next base: position 12,108 of record NW_027225055.1, read on the forward strand.
TTTCAGAGGGTAGATTTCTCACTGTTGCTTTTTTGCCAGGTCTGCACGCCCTTGTGTTTTTTTTCTGCTTAAAGGTTGCAACCTGAGCTAGCTTCTTTTGCCCATGTCCCTCAGTTTCAGAGGGTGGATTTCTCCGTGTTGCTTTTTCCCCAGGCCTCCACGCCCTTGTGTGTTTCTTTTGCTTAAAGATTGCCACCTGAAGCCAGCCTCTCTTGCCCATCTTCCTCAGTTTCAGAGGGTAGATATTTCAGGGTTGCTTTTTCCCCAGGTCTCCACGCCTTTGGGTTTTGTTTTTGCTTAACGATTGCCACCTGAGCTAGCCTCTCTTGCCCATGTTCCTCAGTTTCAGAGGGTAGATATTTCAGGGTTGCTTTGTCCCCAGGGCTCCACGCCTTTGTGCTTTGTTTTTGCTTAAGGATTGCCACCTGAGGTAGCCTCTCTTGCCCATCTTCCTCAGTTTCAGAGGGTGGATTTCTCCGTGTTGCTTTTTCCCCAGGTCTCCACGCCCTTGTGTGTTTCTTTTGCTTAAAGATTGCCACCTGAGCTAGCCTCTGTTGCCCATCTTCGTCCGTTTCAGAGGGTGGATTTCTCAGTGTTGCCTTTTCGCCAGCTCCCCACGCCCTTGTGTGTTTCTTTTGCTTAAAGATTGTCACCTGAGCTAGGCACTGTTGCCCTGCTTCCTCAGTTTCAGAGGGTACCTTTTTCAGGGTTGCTTTTTGACCGGCTCTCCTCGCCATTGTATTTTTTTATCTTATTTTTTTTGCTTAAAGATTGCCACCTGAGCTAGCCTCTGTTGCGCTTCTTTCTCAGTTCTAGAGGGTAGATTTCTCCGTGTTGCTTTTTCCCCAGGTCTCCACGCACTTCCTTTTATTTTTCCTTAAAAATTGCCACCTGAGCTAGCCTCTGTTGTCCATCTTCGTCGGTTTCAGAGGGTAGATTTCTCACTGTTGCTTTTTTGCCAGGTCTGCACGCCCTTGTGTTTTTTTTCTGCTTAAAGGTTGCAACCTGAGCTAGCTTCTTTTGCCCATGTCCCTCAGTTTCAGAGGGTGGATTTCTCCGTGTTGCTTTTTCCCCAGGCCTCCACGCCCTTGTGTGTTTCTTTTGCTTAAAGATTGCCACCTGAAGCCAGCCTCTCTTGCCCATCTTCCTCAGTTTCAGAGGGTAGATATTTCAGGGTTGCTTTTTCCCCAGGTCTCCACGCCTTTGGGTTTTGTTTTTGCTTAACGATTGCCACCTGAGCTAGCCTCTCTTGCCCATCTTCCTGAGTTTCAGAGGGTCGATATCTCCGTGTTGCTGTTTCCTCAGGTCTCCACGCCCTTGTGTGTTTCTTTTGCTTAACGTTTGCCACCTGAAGCCAGCCTCTCTTGCCCATCTTCCTCAGTTTCAGAGGGTGGATTTCTCCGTGTTGCTTTTTCCCCAGGTCTCCACGCCCTTGTGTGTTTCTTTTGCTTAAAGATTGCCACCTGAGCTAGCCTCTGTTGCCCATCTTCGTCCGTTTCAGAGGGTGGATTTCTCAGTGTTGCCTTTTCGCCAGCTCCCCACGCCCTTGTGTGTTTCTTTTGCTTAAAGATTGTCACCTGAGCTAGGCACTGTTGCCCTGCTTCCTCAGTTTCAGAGGGTACCTTTTTCAGGGTTGCTTTTTGACCGGGTCTCCTCGCCATTGTATTTTTTTATCTTATTTTTTTTGCTTAAAGATTGCCACCTGAGCTAGCCTCTGTTGCCCATCTTCGTCCGTTTCAGAGGGTGGATTTCTCAGTGTTGCCTTTTCCCCAGCTCCCCACGCCCTTGTGTGTTTCTTTTGCTGAAAGATTGCCACCTGAAGCCAGCCTCTCTTGCCCATCTTCGTCAGTTTCAGAGGGTGGATTTCTCAGTGTTGCTTTTTCCCCAGCTCCCCACGCCCTTGTGTGTTTCTTTTGCTTAAAGATTGTCACCTGAGCTAGGCACTGTTGCCCTGCTTCCTCAGTTTCAGAGGGTACCTTTTTCAGGGTTGCTTTTTGACCGCGTCTCCTCGCTATTGTATTTTTTTATCTTATTTTTTTTGCTTAAAGATTGCCACCTGAGCTAGCCTCTGTTGCGCTTCTTTCTCAGTTCTAGAGGGTAGATTTCTCCGTGTTGCTTTTTCCCCAGGTCTCCACGCACTTCCTTTCATTTTTCCTTAAAAATTGCCACCTGAGCTAGCCCCTGTTGCCCATCTTCGTCGGTTTCAGAGGGTAGATTTCTCAGTGTTGATTTTTCCCCATTTCTCCACGCCCTCGTGCTTTTTTTTTTTATTTCCTTAAATGTCGGCGCCTGAGCTAGCTTCTTTTGCCCATCTTCGTCAGTTTCAGCGGGTAGACTCTCCGCCTGCCTTCGACAGGCCCTCTGGACTGGAAAGCTTTCCTCCTCCCGTCATCACGGTCCTTCTCGGATGACGTGCCTGGTTTCGGTTTGACCGTCCCCGCCCGCCCTGATTTTCTAAGTCCTCCCGGGAACCCCGGGGGCGCTCCAGCCGCTCCGGGAAGCGGCGGCCTCCCGGCCGCACCGGCCCAGCCCGGCCCGGGCCGCCCCCTGGCCTCTCTGGGGGGAACTCTCCCCTTCCCCTTCCCGGTGATCGCCCGAGAAACCTTTTCCGAGTCCCCCTCCTGCGGCTGGGGCTGCGCCTTGGCGGCCGGGAGCCCGCGGGCGGACGCCCCGGGGCCGCACTGGGCCGGGAGGCTGGGTCCGAGGGGGCTCCGGGACGGGATCGGGCGGCCCGGCGGCCCGGCTGTGCTCCCCGGCGGGCCCGCGCTCCGGCTCCGTCCCGCTGAGGCGGTCGTCGGTCGCCGGGTGCCACCTGGCGGCCGCTTTTATATCGTCTCTTTCCTCCGGAGCTCCGGCGACGCGGGCCAAGGGACGGGACTCGGCCGCGGTGACCGAGGCAGAGTCCCGGGAGGCCGGCGTCGCTGGCGGGATCTGGCCCGGTGGCGCCGGGGCGTGAGCGCGACGCCCGCTCGCCGGAGATTGGAGGTGCAGGCTACTGAGGGAGGTGGCTGTCGCCGCGCCGCCCGGTGCCGGCCGGGGTGTGGGGCCTCCCGGACGGGTCGACCAGCAGCCGCCGGTGCCCCTCCGTCCCCGGGAGGGGGTGGGGGGCCGCCGCGGGGGAACGGGCGAGGGAGCTCGTCCCGTGCCCGGCCGTCGTCCCGAGGGCGGCCCGGTGGTCGGGCCTTCCGCGTCGCCGATCCCCTTTCCGCGCCCCGCTCCGGAGGTGGGCGACCGGCCGGGGCCTTGCGGGGGAGGCCCGTGGAGGGCGCGACGGGCTCGGCCGCCGGGCTGGCCTTTTCCCCACTGGTCTTCCGAGTCGACCGGCTCTGGCGGTGGGGACCGGGCCCGGTCCTCGGATGCCTCCTCCTCCGTGGCAGTTTTTTTTTCCAAGTCCCGCCCTGGAGAAGAGCGTGGACCGGCCCCGGGAGCCCTCGAGGGCGGGCCGGGGAGGGCGTCCCCGGCCCGGACGCGTGCCCGGGGTGGGTCCGGGCCGTCGGACCGGACTTCTCTCTCCGAGTTTCGCGGGTCGCGTCTTTGTCCGGAGGCGGGAGGGGGCCGGCTCGAGGCGTAGGTGGAGCCCCGGCTGAGGGACGGGAGCCACGGTCCCGCCCCGGGCCCGGTCGCCGGAGGCGCCTCCGCGGAATTCTTTTCTAAGTCCTGACCCGGCGACTCAGAGGGAGGGACCGACCGGTCCCGGCCCGCGCGGGCGGCCCAGGGAGGCTGTCCCCGGCTCCCCCTGCCGCCACGCTTCTGGGGTCGACCAGATGGCCCCGGGAGCTCCGGGCCTGGTGGCGATGGGGTCGTGCTTGGGGTCTGGTGGCCGTGGCCGTGATCCAGGGGTTCCCCTGGTGATCCGTGGGTGGGCCCCGTCTCCGGGCGCGGCGATTCTTGCCCCCGAATGGGTGGTTTTGTGCCGCCAGGTAAGTGCTGACACGCTCTGCTCGGGTGACAGTCGCCCGAGAGCTTCCGGGTGCCTGGATGCGTGTGCGGGGAGGGCTCCGGGCTCTGGCCGAGAACCGGACGCCCGTTTCCACCCCCGCCGCTTGAGCCGCCCGCTGGGGCCTGCGCGCCGGCTCTTGTGCGTTCCAGGCGCCCCCACGACCGTGGTGCCACCTCCGGTCTCTGGTACCCGAGGGCGGCGGGGTTAGGGGCGCGGGGTCCTCTACCACGTGCACTCCCTGCCGCCGGCACCCGGGTGCGGTCGCGACTTACCCCATCCCACCGGCTCCGTGCCAGTGCGTGTCAGGCGTTCTCGTCCTGGGGTGGTCGCCCGCGCTTGCTGGAGGAGGAGAGGGGTCGGTGAGGCTGAAGCAGGCTCCTCCGCTCGCTGTCCTCGCCGGCCTTCCCTTGCTCGGGGGTCCCTCGCGTTATGCTGCCGACCGATGTGGTGATGCTGTGCTCTCCCGGGCCGGGCCTAAGCCGTGCCAGACGAGGGACGGACGTTCATGGCGAACGGGACCGCTCTTCTCGCTCTGCCCGCGGGTCCCCTCGCCCGTTCTCCCCCGCTGCGAGTGGCGTGTGGGAGGCGGCAGGGGTGCGGAATCCGGCCCGACCTCGCTCCCCCGCCCCGTGCCTCGTGGCGTGGGCGGTGTCGGGGTCTCCGTGACGCGGCGGATGCTCCGCCTGTGCCTCTTGGCTGTGTCTCGCGGGCGGCCCTCCCCGCGGTGGGGCGGGCCGTGTTGCCGCCGCGCCGCGCGCCTTCCCGGGCGCGTGAGCGCGTTCCCCAGGCCGTTGGCGGTGCCCCTGGAGCGTTCCAGGTCGTCCCTCAGGCGCCCGAGGCCGAGTGGCGGTGTCGTTCCCTGTTCCCGTCGGCCTCCTCAGGTAACCACTGCGCTGGTGTGTCTGAGGAGCGGAGGGGTCGAGTCGGTAAGGGAGGCGTGCCCCTCGTCCCCCTCGGGGTGGACGGGTGCCTCGTCGCCCCCCACGGCGTGCCGTGTGGGGGCGGGCAGGCTCGGGCGCGTGCCCGCGTGTTCCCCTTGCTGGGGTTTCCCCGCGGGTGTGGGAGTGACCGTGGCGGGCCGAGCCAGCGGCGTGGCGCTGGCTCTTTGGTTGGGAGGTGCTGTTTGATCGGCACCTCCGTCCCAGTCTCTGCCTCCCTTGGTCTCTCGGCCTGAGAGGAGGCACTGACTTGGGAGCCGCACAGGGGCCTTGTAGATCCCTAGCTAAGCCCAGTGTGGCCAGAGATGGCGAGCCCGGGGCAGCGCGGGCTCGCGGCCCTGACCACGGACGCTCCGACTTGCTCTAGGCCTTACCTCTACCGCAGACCCCTCCTGCGTTGCGTGGCCATGGTGTCTGTAAGCGCCTTGGTGGGACCGATGGCGGACGATGGGCGGGGGCGACACGCCCTCGGTGAGAAAGCCTTCTCTAGCGATCCGAGAGGGTGCCTTGGGGTA